>NC_056745.1:698609925-698639925 GCF_019279795.1 Protopterus annectens
TAATGAATAAAATAAACAAAAAACAGAACATATGCAACAAATGTAAATCAAATACAGATATAAGTTGGGACCACGTGTTCTATGATTGTCCTGCTCTTATTTTGTTTTGGAGGAACATAAATGATTTTCTACAGACATTATTTACAGATAATTTTACTCTTACCAAATCCCTGGTGATTTTTAATACACCTGTTCCACATTGTGTCAAAAAAATAGAATATTCTCTACTCTGGGCTATACTAACTGTGGCTAGAAAAATAATAACAAGAAATTGGATTTCAGAATCTCCTCCTACATTCTCTGAATTCACAAATTTGTTAAATGATGTTTGTCAATCACAATTAAAAAACATAACTACTAGAACTTTCAGAAAACACACAATCTTCAAATGTGGATTAATTTACAAAGTTTATTGAAGAACAATTACTTGTTTTAATATCTAATATTGATTTATTTCTTCTTTATTGTTGCTGTATAACATAAAACAGTAGAAATTGCCATGTTAATTTGAATTGACAGGATGTCTTTGTAAATACTTTAGTTAACCATTTTATTATTTTTGCTTATAAATTACTTGACATATATATGTTATAACCTTTATCTGTCAAATTTCAGATGAATATATATGATTGTTTGTTAATTTGTTTTAATAAAAAAAAATCAATAAAAAATGTCAATCAAAAATAAAGAAATTAAATGCATGATTATATTGTGGTTAAAAAAATGCCTGACATGTAAGACTGAATCTTACTGGTGATACTTTAGATTTTTTGTCACTGCTATATTTAGTAGATTTCTAATGACTAGTCTTGCAACGTGTGTCGTGACCACAAAGTATCTGAAGCGCTTGAACTTGCTGTATCATGTACAAAATATATCTGTTCTTACAGTAGCAGAAAAGCATTATGTGTATTGATATGTTATGGGCAACGTTCTGCTGCTCATGATTGAAAGACTCAAGTTACTGTTCCTCAGGCCATATTAATTGAGGGAATGTTTGCTCATAATTTTATGCTTGTTTCTTATGAGCATGGTTGTAAGTGCACAAAGTGTGTTGTTTTTCTCTGAGGTTGTAACCCAACTTAGAAAGAGCAATCACATAAAGAGAGTGAGACAGCTTTGCCTTGTGTTTATTAATAATTGTCCTTTTTCCGAGGTATAGCAACCTCAGAATGAGAATAATGTAAGGAGATACTGGGGTAATGAATCTGATGTGGGAGGTGCAAAAACTCTATGTTTAGTGTTTACCTACAAACTATATAAGCTCTAGTACCTGTTTTTTTTTTGAGTATCTGTTAACATGAGCTTTAAATGTAAAGGGGATTTAAGCTGCAGAATTATGACACAGACAATCGAATTCTCATGAGTTATAGTGGATCCTTATGATATTCTATACATTCTACATATCATGTACAAAGTGATTTCTTCATTTTTGGATTCCTCACTATAAAGAGATGAAAGGCTAATCTGACTGCAGATTTCAGACTTTGCAAATGCAAAATAGGGAGGTAGTGAGTTAAAAACTCTCATGCAAACACTGACTGTGGTGCAACAGGTAGCACACATGCCTTTTGTGCTGGACGATGAGGAGGCTTTGGATTCTATCCCCACAACAGATGATTGGATTGTTAACACTGCAGTGCAGCATGGGAGTGGGGGTGCTGCACTCCTGAGTATGTTATCCCATGGCTAAGATGTTAAACCATGGCTCCTTCTGCTTGACTTGGTAGTAATTCAGGTGGATGTAAAACATCCAAGGCACCTAATGAAAAGATCAGAGGAAGTTTCAAAATGCCCTAGCCAAATGTCCCCTAGTAGTATAAGTACCACCTTGGGTCTCCTTGAAAAGAAGCCACCAGCCTAAGACCCAGCTCCTTAAAAACAACTGCTTGGAAATTCCCCTGACGAAAAAATTAACTGTATGTATTTAGGAGCAAAATCTCTTGCATCTCCCATGTGGTCTGACAAGTCTCCCTCAGCACCGAAACTTATATATCAGCTCCACAGCTGCACAAACACAAAGAAGTGAGAAACCTCCCAAAATAAAGAAATCACTGCTGATGCACACTTAGAAAATCCACTGTCAGTGATATCTTATGGGACCAGGAATATTGGAGAGTTCAGCTTCACTATGCATTGTTAGTTGGTTCCTCATGGGGTTTGCGATCATTCAGTGGGTGTCAGTCCTGGGATTGCTGCTGCTAGGAACCCTGACTGCTGCATCAAGAATTCACCATTTGAAGGACTTGTGGTATGGTGGCAGTGTACCTTGTGTCTGTTTTGATGATTCTGCACTAGAGCATTGTTATATAACAAAATGACAATATATAAGTAGAAAGGGATTGCTTGGTAGTAGCTCTAAATGCGCATATGTATAATAAGAGAGTGAATAATGGAAAAAAACAGATAGAAAAATTACAATTTGTGATTCGAATAAAGCAAAAATAGCTAGTCTGAGAGAAACAAAGTAGCAGAAATGGTGGAAAACAACCAAAACTATAGCATAAGCAGTGGAAAATATTTTATCAATGCAGTAGAAAATCAATCAAATACATGAGGAAAATTTTAAAATAAGTGGAACACTTACAGATTATATTGCCAACAAAACAGTAATGGAAATAGTAGAAATCCTGACCAAGCATACGGAAGAGCTTTTGCTGAATCAGGCAACAGTGGGAGAAATGAAGACAATGCTGGCTGAATATGAAACAAGATAAGAGGATATCTTTCAGAAACTGACAGAGTAGGAAGAGAGATTGAAGATGGAGACTCTAAGAATCATGGCGATGCCAGAAAAGATACAAGTGGTGGACTGTAAAAATGTTATAACAGACTATATTCATCAATGGACAGACATCACACTATCTGAGGGAAGACCACACAGGGTTAACATACCAGGGAGGAGATGGGTTAAGTAGACAAGACTGATGGTTGTGAAGTTATTAATTTAAATGTATCACTTAAAATAAAATATTTTATCAAGTTTATGGAAAAAAGGAACAATACTGAAAATAGTGGAATCTTGAATACTTGTGGACAGTGGTTATTCCATCCAGTCAACAGTGAGATGTAACATATTTATCTCATGCTTCAAAAAAATGAAATTCAGATTACTCCATCCTGTTCACTTCTGAGTATTCTGCGTGCTGGAGGAAAAAACTTACCTCAATCCAAAGGAAGCTCTGGAAGAGCTCAATACAAAACAATGGAAGTAGCAGCAAAGATGTGGGGGGAAATTACACTAAAAATGATAGAAAAGATCAGGCAATGGAAAGTAATGACTATGGACTTAGATACAAGCTATTAAAATGTTCTTCATGGCTTTGGTGATTTATATCAGCCAGATATATTGTTTTAGTTCCCCATAAAAACATGAAACAAATTAAAAAAATAAATGAAAGAATTTATATGGGAAAACAAAAGAGACAGAATTGCATGGCTTGTGGCCCATTTTCAGTGGAGACCCGAGGAGAAAAGCTCAGGTACATAGTATAAAATGCAGAAATTTGCAACATTACAATATAAAGTACAGAAATTTGAAAACTTACAAACATACAAAAAGCTCTGGTACTTAGTATAAAATGCAGACATTTTTAACATTACAAAATATAAAAAAGTACAAAAAACTTACAAACTTGTAAAAGACTGGATTATAAAAGTTTACATATTACTGGTAGATGATGTGAGTTATATATGTCATAATTAGTCTGTACAGGAATAACAGTTTTACAATAGTAGATACACTGTTTTGCAATGGAGAGGATGTCAGTTGGGAATATGAGTAAGATAGGCCAGAGGCTCGCATGCAAAAAGTGTGAAGAGATGTACAGAGAAAGACCTATGATATCATGTTAAGTTTGGCAAAGGAACGATAATTTAGGTGTGGAGTTAGTGGTGTGGGTGGTTTTTAGGTAGGAGTGTGTGAAGGACATTCCCATTTGGAGGCCAGATGGGAGAGAAGCATGGATTTGAAGTTGTTGTGGTTTGGTATTTTTTGTAGTGGTGGGGGGAGAGTGTTCCACTGTTTGGCTATGGTGTGGGACAGTAAACGTTTGCCAGGTGAGTGTAGGGGGTTGTGTACATGTAGGAGGATTTGGCCTTTTGATCTCAGGGTGCGGCTAGGTGTGTAGGGTGTTAGAGATTTAGCAAGAGCAGGGCATTCTGTTGGTTTGAAGATGAGTTTGTGGGCTGTTGTAAGTTGTATGCATTTTAGGTGGTTGTGAAATTTTAGCCAGTTAAGGGTGTGTAGGGAGTGGAAGTGATGGGAAGAGTTCCTGGAGTTGGTAACAAATTTGCAGATTTTGTTGTAACAAGATTTGAGTTTGGAGCGGAGGCCAAGTTGCAGGTTGGAGAATAGGGGAGCACCGTACAAGAGAGAGGGGAGAAGGAAGGTAGATGCGAGGGTTTGACGAGAGGAGGGAGTACGGTAGCAGTTATGTCTGTAGAGGAGACCGATTTTCTGGTGGGTTTTTTTGATTGCTGAAAGGATGTGGGAGTCGAATTTTAGGTTATCATCAATGGTAATGCCAAGTAGCTTGGTACTGGGAACGATTTCTAGAGGAGTGTTATTGTGGCTTTTGATGGAAAATTGGTCTCTCTTGAATTGCGAGGTTTTGGTGGGAGTGAAAAATCATTAGTTTTAAGATAGAAGCTCGGTAGCTCAGACTGCCAGAAGTGGAAGAATATTACAAAACTATCTAGCTATGGTTTGACATTTTATTCAACACTTGACCTGTGAGTCTAAGTGAAATGACATGCTGCTTGAGCAGGAAGGGATGCATGAGGATCTGAGATGGAAGATAAAAGATTAATTCAACTATACTTGAATGGGAGTACCAACTAACTTTTAAAATAAAAATATATAAGAAAATGGGACAGTAGAGTGTTACCGATAGGGTACAAGGGAGCTACAACAACATTGAAGTCATAGAACATGGCCTCTGTTTAGGATAAGATAGAGAGAGAGAGAGATCCAAAGTCTTGGGAAAAAATGCAAAGATGGAGTAGAATTCTCACATGGGAAGAGGCTAAAGAGGAGTTTGAGCTATAAGACAGAAACAGATTAACTTACCTTGGCCTGTTGGCAGCATGTAAAGAAATCATACAAGCTCAGAATGAAGAGAAACAAACTCCAGAATTTGTAAAATATATAACAGAAGCCAAATCAACTAATGTGGAGAGCATACAGAGGATGAGTAGAACTTACATCCAAGAAAGAGGAACAAACTTATATGGGATTGGAATAAAAAAGTAGTAAGCAAATCACATGGAAAGAATGAGCACAGATATGCATTACCTCTAGATATAGAACCAAATCTAGAAAGTTGAAAATATTTTAATGGAACTACCTCTGTAGGTACTTTTAAACACCAGATAAGATATACCATATGCTCCCACAAGCAGTGGGCATAAGTTGGAGGTGTAGGGGTGAAGTAAAAGGTGACTGAGAACATATTTTTGGGACTGTGGGGTCATAGGGGTCATTGAACAAGAAATGCTGCAAATAAATGATTTGCAGAATGTAGAGACCGTCTGTTATATGAATTTCTATAGAAAATACCAGTTTGCTGACTGTAAGGTGAAATACTAAGTTCTAAAAGAATATTAAGTTATATTCTTTTCTTTTTTTTTTTCTAGAATGCTTGGCTTGTTTTGGACAAAGCCTTTAATTTCAGGAATTTTTTGTATGCTCTCCAGTAACATTGCATTATCTGAGGTGGGTAGTAGAGACCTATACATGAACATAAGGAGAGGAGTTGTTTTCTTTGAGATGGTGTACAAGTCCAAAAAAAAAAAAAAAAAAAAAACTTGCTATACTTCTGCCTGCTTGTATGGCAGCTGGATGGTTTTTGGGGGAGATTATTCCGGAGACTCATTCATAGGGCTATTAAAATATGAAAACAAGCTAGTTATGGCAGAATTGTATTTATTTATTTGCTAATTTGTTTGTTAATAGATTGGTACAAGACCCTTTTTAGCTGGTACCTGGAGTAAACAGCATGAACAGGACACTCATACATTGAATAATATAATAGACCTTTAGTATAGTAGCAAATACACAGGAAAGAAACAAGACAGTAGCAAACCGCACGTGTAGTGAAATCGTCCTATAACAGCTCCATGCTTTAGTGTGATATTGACCTTTATTAGGGGTTCTATACCCACACATGTCGATTGTAGATGTTTTGTGTGTGTGTGTCACTGTCTGTTTAGGTAGCAATGCCTAGCCACACTCATTACAATTTGAATGTCCTTCTTTGCCAGTCCTGCTGATGTCATCCACTGTGATATACACCTTTGGGGAAGGAATACTCCAGTAATCTATGTGGGGTGTACTATAACTGCGTAGTGCTGTAGTATAATAAACTAGGTAGGTAGGGGTTCTACTCCCAGACATGACAGGTGTGTGTGTGTGTGTGTGTGTGTGTGTGTGTGTGTGTGTGTGTGTGTGTGTGTGTGTGTGTGTGTGTGGGTGTGTGTGTGTGTGTATTAGTAACTCATATCCTGTGTGGAGGTGAGTGTGAGTGTGTGACACATGGGCCCAATGTGGAGTGGGTTTTGCAAATTTCTTATATGGTGGCCCTAGTATATATCACACTGTCCACCATACAGGGATAACAGATGTGAAATAGCCGAGAGGCTGGGGTGCAAATCCATTCCCATACGTGACATCAAGGCCAGGCAATTACAGTTAGCAACCCCCAGTATTACCCAGAATCCACTATCAACCCATGTCTAATACACACGCACACACACATGCCTAGGCAACAACCAATATGTGGGTAGTACACTGCATATTGGCCACTGATAGTAACTATGGAGTGATTGCAGTGGGCTACAGAGGGAATGGCACCCTGTCCATCTGTCCAATAGGCACATACATGCAGACAGTGTACCTTCCCCATGTTCCCCACTGGACACCTGCAACACCTGTGGTGCCATCACATGTGACACACAAAGGACATACCATGCCTGAAAACATGCCCTGTATAGACAGATGCCACTGACACTAGGGAATGCCATTAGTCTGCTATCAATGTAGGTGCAGGGTAAACCTGCTGTCCATTACCAGTTCCTGCCACAGATGGCCAAGACTGGTACATCTGATGATAATCTGTGTACATAACATGGGCCAGACACCCCAGGTACAGTTCCACATGTCACTGTACATGCATGTTGGAGATGTGCACATCCCAGACACCATCCATGTCATGGACTAAGGAACACATACATGGCAAGCGGTGCACAGTATTGGCCACACACAATAGTCACTCAGGTGACTGGATGGGGGATACAATACCCACCTGTGTGGGCAAATGCAGAAACTACAGCCCTGAGCCACAATGCTGACCATTGTCATGTGGACTGATGCCAAGGTATACCCAATCACTTAGCCTTGTATACCCATCTGGCAAAGTTGACCACCACACACTCATGCAGAAATGCACCCATGCATGTCAGTACTGGCACCCTGTGTATTTGTGTGTGTGTGTTGTATGATGTATATGATCATATTCACACTCACTTCAACCCCCATTGGCATACTGAAACATGCTGTCTGATGTCAGACACCTCCCCATACCCTTTGCCCATATCACCTCTGTATGACCCCTGTGGTGCATGTGATACCTGCACAGTAATGTGTTGTGGCAATCTCACTAGTGATGGGTTGTATTCCTGGCCCTGCCAAGTGTGTCAATGTGTGTGCGTCCCTGTGAGAATGTGGCTGTGTTGACCCTGGTATCTGTTCATGTGGACAGGCACGTGTTCTACACCTACCGTATAGCTACCATATCCCTGTTGCAGATGTTACTCACCATCACATATATTTTCTGTGGGCTCCACAACATGTAACCTATGTGTCGCATCCAATAACTACATAGAAATGTGATAGCACTACATAGTCATTGGGTTTGATACCCTGTACTGGTAGGTGTATGACACAAACCTGTTTAAGTTTTATTCTCCCATCCCTCCCTGACTTGTCTTTGTCTTTGTCTGCCTCTCTCACTCCCTCTCTGATGGATGTGGAGACCTACACCTGCTTTGCCTAGGCAGCACCATGGGTATTTTAAGTGATGCCCATGATCAGCTTATGCTCCCCTAGCTGATTGCATGTGGAGCAGCTGTGGTAACATTCCCATAGCCAATTGCATGGAAACACACTCCAATATCTAGGAACATCATGTTGGTGTTGGCCCTTTTCATTCACTGTAAGTAAGAACTAGATCTGTTGTTTGGCAAACAGCATCTCAGATGGATTGGGGATTTACATCTAACAACATACACTGTGGAAACAGAGCAACGCACAGGAGAGGGATGTGCCTGACCTGACTACAGACTGTAAGTGCTGCTATACTGCATTTGGAGTAATGCTGGTTTAATAGTGTGTGTGCTGATATGACTGTCCTACATGTTTTAATACCTGCCATGTCAGTTCTATGTTTATGAGGAATCCCCATCTGTAGGGTCATCTGCAGACTGGACAGTGTGTTGTGCCTTTGGTTTCATGTGTTACCCACAGAGCATCTATCTGTGAACTGCAGAAGGTAGTGTGAGGATTGGAGTTTGTAGATGGTGAAAGCCGTGACAGTTACTGACTTCATATCCCTCATAGGACATATGTTGCAACAAACCCTGTTACAACAGTAAATGTATGAGGTTATCACAGCAACATGTCAATATAGGCTCTGTGTATGTGCTTCCAGCCAAAACTCTGTCAACCTTTGTACATGTGTCGTGCATTAAGAGGTGCATATGTGCTGCACAACATCATTAGTGTCATCATATCTGATAACAAGCCAGTGAGATATCAGACTGGTACACATGTTATGTACAGTAGGGGTTATATTTGATGACATAACCTTGACATTCTGCGGTTGTTTGTACAGTACTGAGGTCTTTGTACTTATTGTTAATGTTGACAGTGTGTGTATTGTTAATATGTACTTTAACCTATGTACAGACTGTGGTAGATGTCATTGTTCTAGGTTCTGTCCTATCTGATGTTACATGCTGCTCTACTGTATGTTACCATATTAGCTTACATGTTTGTAGGGCCATACACATAATGTCCCATACCACAGACAGCCATCAGACCAAACTGTGTAGCAGCCCAGTATATGTAGGGTTAGTTTGTGAGTGACACATATGAGGATGGTGTTTAACAGATAGTCCATATACTGTAATATTATACTAGATTACCATATGTGGCTGTGTTCACATTGGTTGTGGTTATGCACTTTCACACAGGTGTATCTTACCCTGTGCTGTGACATGCCTGTAGAGCCTGCTATATATGCAGGTACATGTGCATTCCCCCATAGGAGATGTAGGCCAATGTTGAGCCAGTCTGCGAGTAGCCTGCACAGTGCATTGTTACATGCCTAGCAGCTTAGTGTACTTACCCAGCGAGATGTCATGTGCAGATACTTGCCAGATGTACTGCTGCCGGGCCTTCCTTAACAGTCATGTATGTCAGACAGAGCAGTGGGATGCTGTACAGATGTATGTCAATATCTAGTGGGTAGTATGTGGCCATGGCACCCTTGTATCAGCGGTTATTATGTGTCAGGCCAGACAGGGGTGTGTGAATGTATAACCTAAGGTGGCATATGTATACCAGTCATTATGTGTTATACCCATCTACATGGCTGTTAACATCCATATTGTCAGGCATGGTACACATGTTTTGCACTAAGGGGTTCTGTGTATACCTCTGGACTGTACAGAGTGTGTCAGAATGTCCACATATATTGGCCAATATCTCTGCTGCAGTCCACAGGGGCATTACTTGCTAGCAGTGATACTTTACTATGATGTCCTTAGGATGTCTGTCAGTAGCCAATGGCACACATGTGAAAAGCAGATGTGACCTCCCACACACACCACGTCTGTGAAGACAATCCCAATTACAATAGCAATAGTCTAATATACCTGCTAGACATACCTGACATCCCCTTGCACTACGAATTTGGGACTATAGGGGCTGGGGTAAAGCTACACTCCATGTCCATGACATATGGTGAAAATATATATACATATAATTATCCAGATATCTATATATATATGATTACACATATACATATCGACATATATAGATGGGTATGTATATGTACATAGATATACATATACACCCCCATATATAGATATATATATATATATATATATATATATATATATATATATATATATATATGGGTCTACCTGACAACACCGACACATCACAACACCGACAACGAAATCACCGACACCACATAACCGACAGTTCACAAACACGAAACCTCACATGCCCGACAACGAAATCACTGACACCACATAACCGACAGTTCACAAACACGAAACCTCACATGCCCAACACACCATAATAACGACAATCAACAAACAAAACAAATCCCCTGTCCAAAAAGCACACACACAACACAAGCACACCAAAATCCTTACAAACCCACACTAAACCTCACATACACAACTATCTACAACCTTAACCCAAACCCTAACCCTAAGGTCTGTCACTATCGCACACTTACCTAACCCACGCCCTAACCCTAACTCACTTGACCCGCCCCTAACCCAAAGACTATCACTACCGCACACTTACCTAACCCGCGCCCTAACCCTAACTCACTTAACCTGCCCCTAACCCAAAGACTATCACTACCGCACACTTACCTAACCCGCACCCTAACCCTAACTCACTTAACCCACCCCTATCCCTACAGACCGTCAATATCGCACACTTACCTTACTCGCACCCTAACGTCCGTCACTACTGCATACTTACACAGCCTTTTCCCATGTCGGTGTTCTCAGCGTCGGTGTTTTCATCCGTCGGTCTTCTCAGTTGTCGATCTTCTGGCGTCGGTGTTCTCAGTGTCGGCATTCTGAGCTGTCGACGTTGTCAGGTGGACCCATATATATATATATATATATATATATATATATATATATATATATATATATATATATATACAAAGCAATATATGTCTACACATATACAGATAGTAATACATATGGATATCTACAGATATATTGACAGTAGTAGGTATATCAGAATAGATATGTATGCACATATAGTTATCTCTCTCTCTGTATATATATATATATATATATATATATATATATATATATATATATATATATACCAACATAACTAGGCATATCTGTACACATAGGATGTGCATACATATATAGCTATATACACATATATCTATATGTACATATACATATACCTATATATACACATATGTATATATATATATATATATATATATATATATGTGTGTGTGTGTGTGTGTGTGTGTGTGTGTATATATATATATATATATATATATATATATATATGTATACATATGTACAAACGAAGAGATGTACACATAGCCATATATATGTAGCACTATACAGATGTGTATACAGACATATGTATGAGTATACATGTGTATGTACATGTAGACATATATACACCTATATGTATACAACCATATCCCTGTCATGAGTAACCGTCACTATTGTGTATACCCTCCCACATGTATCTCACCGTATGTATTTGCGTACATTATGATAAAACAACATATCTGATGCAACAGTCATATTAATGACAAGGACTACACAATTTAGGAAGTAATGGCAATTGTTCAATACTACTCAATATGTGTATTGACAGTTATATTGGTAAAACTACAGCTGTTACCACAGTGGTCATGGTGTAGTGGTTAAGTGTTCTGACTTCAGTGTAAAGGGTCCTGGGTTCAAGTCCTGCAAAGGCTGTTCGTTTTGTTGCTGGGCAGAACAAGGACTGTCAGATACAGAGTGGTTAAGACAGTTTTGGGCAGCTTTAAGCATGTTTGCATGGGTTTGAGCAAAGCTAGGTGGTGATAAGCTATGGGTAAATGTACGGGCACTTACACAGTGTAGGCAGCTCTTACCAGTGCGCAAATCAGTTTAGCTGTTATATTGCAGCAATGTTGATACTTGCTTAGCATAGCTTAGCCCTGGTAACTAGGACACACAAGCCAGTCTGATAACCTGTAATAAGTGTATGTAATGCTATGTACAATATATATATGCACCTATGTGCTGTCATTACAGTAGCAGGGGGTGTGAGTGTCATGTGTTGGACACAGACATATATGAGGCCTGTACAGCACATTTATCCATGTGAATGTGTGGCATACAGGTGTAGTAGCCCAGGGTACATGCTGTCACACTGGCATGTAGTGTATCATGGCAGTACTACTGTTGACAGTGCTAACCCAGGCAAGAGCAGAGTGCTTAATGTAGTACTGACAACAGGCACACCTGCGAGCATGGCTGGACACCAATGACTCCCTGTTGTATCCCTGGTGTGTGAGCTGTGTCACAGTATATACCCCTTACTGGTCTATCAATGCACTCATGCTACTGCATAGCTACCTGCCACGCTGATGAGTGTCAGTCCCTGTACAGATGTGCAGATGGCAGGTATCCAGCTGGAATATGTACAGACAACCTACACTTGTTTGATGCTTTACTACGTATGTGGCATGTGCATGAGATGCATATCCCTGTAGTACCAATGTTGGGGTATACTATGGCTTGTATCACAGTTGTGGACAATGTGTGATGGTGGATATGGCAGAATGTCATCATGGGTTTCAGGGAGTACAATATCCAGTGGGGGATGTGGGTGCTGTGTACACTGTTATTACACCAAGGTACACCAGGTATATGTGCCATGTACCACATTATGGTTAGCACTGTCACCATCAATCATACAGGTAACTGTTACCACAATCCAAGCCAGTTATGCATGTGATGTGTGCAGCCTACCTATAACACATTGGAGACATGGTCAAGGTAGTTAGCAGCGATAGGCCCTGGTAGCTCAGATGTGTGTCTGGCTATTATGTGTCAGTAAATGTGTATATGATGTTTTGCCACACTATGTATCATCCAAATACACCCATTATATCTGCATTGGCATACTGTACATGTCAGGGGATGTTCTGTATGTACCATGTAACTTGGGACACACCTCACCCTAAACGCTGTGCGGTGTGTGCAATGCAAGCCACACACGTCAGTATCACGACATTGCTAGGTATTGTCAGCTGGTACCAGGTCCTGCTGAGACTGGCCAGGATCACATGCACATGGCCTGCTGTGGTGTGATGTGGACAGCACCCCCTGGGGCGGGCTGGCTGCTACTTACAGGGAGCCCCCCCTGGTGTCCCAGCACATGACTGCCCTGCTGCCAGCTGTTGGGGTTTGCAGGCCCACGCCTCCCATGCATCGCCAGATCCCCAACACACATTGAAGCAAGGACGATGAGGGCCATCATCTCATCATGCCATCTATCTGCTTGCTCGGTAGAAGCACAAATGTAACCCGACAGTTCACGGAGTTTGTTGCTTACAGATGCAAGAGCAGCCCTCTGCAGCCTAAGGCCCTGCCTGTTGTAACACTCAATACATGCCTGTGCTAACATTACAGCCTGAAACATGCTTCTGCTGGTAGCAGCTATGTCCCCTCTGCCAGGGGCATGATGTCCAGCGGCCCTACCATGAGCACCCTGGGACATCTGCCTATGTGGCAGCCTGCCGAACATCTGGCTATGCCTGCTTTGACCGGTCACAGTAGGCATGGTTATCACACTTTCCTGTGCACTGACACTGAACGTCAGCTGTCCCTCTGCTATGGCCACTGGTGATGAGGTGTGTATAGGCACTGAAACTGTGTGCAGGGGTGGGGTGGCTAAAAGGGGGATGTCAAATGTTGGCTCAGTGTCGGCTCCAGCAACCCCACCTGTGCCTCAACATTATTATCATCATCGGTGTCTGTATGGACACCTACACCAGACTGCATCCAGGAGGGACCCTGACCCACCTCTCCACCTGTGGGGGAAAACAATAAACACACACACACACACACACACACACACACACACACACACACACACACACACACACACACACACACACACACACCTCTGTAATACCTACCTGTCCATAGCTTTACAGACAGTCCCAAGTATATGTTCATGTGTTACCCCATCCTGCATCACACTTGTTAACATACACACATTGATACCTCTCATTAACATCACAGTCCTCTAAATGCCCACACAAGCAGCCACAGCACAAGGCCTGTTGCTACTTTACCTGCCTGACCTCTGTGTAGTGGATTTACACAACCTCACTGCTGTCATTCGGTATGCACCCTCTGTATGCCTAGAATGATGTGCATGGCCCCTAAATGTGTGGGCTACTATGTTGTATCAATAATAGCTCCCACTGGTGTGTCATGTGTATGTAATGCTCAGTACATGCCAGATATGCTGCTCTGTCAGCCCATCATGTGACACCTGTAATATTTGGCTATACTCCCTGGTGTTGACTATTACTTCCCCAATGCATCTGTAGAGCTGCATTCATGGGTTGTAGGTGACTTCTCTGCTGACTGTGATATTAAGTGTGTACCTGGAGTCTACCTTCCCTCTGGATGCCTGTTCCATGCTACAGACCATATTATACTATTTGTTGTCCTGTGATTACATACATGACAGGTATTCCTAGTGTGTAATGTGGCAGGCCATGTCCATGTACTGCATGGTCTCAAAGGGGGGTACAGCCATATGAACACCCCACAATCACATATGTGCATATATGGACACACACACACAAACACACACATGCACACACACATCATACATGCATCTACCTCCCAAAACTTTACCAGAGTGACTCTGCAGGCAAACTAACTAACCACCAGGATGAACACACACACACATACAGGTGAGGTTGCACAATGATCGTACACACAGTCCTCCTATTACCTATCTGCCAACATGCAGAACATATGGTACAGAACAGCATGCAGTTCAGCTATAGTCAATCCATGCTAGCAACAGTATACATGTGTGATGCATGTGCTGTGACTAGGTGATGCTCCTTCCCCTGGATACCACTGAACCCATGTACACAGTATTGCTGTGCACCTGTTCTGCACCCTGCCATGCACCACAACTCACAGGTGTACAACCCATTGCGGAATGTGTAGTACTTTGTCAGTTATGTCAGCTTTACTTCTCACAGCCCCTATGTTTTTCAGCAACACATACCTGGGATGATATGTGGACTGTTGTCATTGGTGAATGCCTGATTTACAGCTGTCAACATCATTAGACCATGTATGACCACTACAAAAATGCTTACACTGACAACCATCAGAGCATACCATGGCCATGTGAGCATATGTGTGCACACCCTTATCATGACGGTTTATCATACCTCTTGTTGTGTGTACTACAGCAGTCACTGCTCATGGCAGGGGTATACCAGCATGGGCCTTCTGCAATTGCCAGTGTATGTTCAGTCTACCCTACACATGTCCCCCTATTCTGCATGATTGCAAGGTCTACACATGTGCACATCCCATGGTGTTCACACAATGCCGTCACTATTACAGTGTGAGTAGGGTCATGGTTGCTACAGGTCCTGAACCTGGCTATATGCAGATAGAGCCATTCCTACCATCCTTAGGATCCCTGCTGCAGTGCACTGGTGTGTCATGCTGAGACCCCCCCCCCATCAGCTTTTATGCAGATTCATGACAGGTAAGCCCTACACATATGTGTCACTTTACAGTGTCCCATACACTGAACACCACATGTTGCAGCCTAGACCCAGCTGATAATGTGGACTACTGTAATGCCTTATGCCATAGTGTATTTCTGCAGCAGTTGGCATTGTCCTACAGATATACATACTGGTGCTGCACTGTATATGGGTGTTGTTCAGAACATGTCACTACTGTAGGCCATGTCCACTAACAGTATGTTACTCCCTGTGAACACATTCCGCAATGACAAGATGTTAGTTATCATGCAGATGTGTGACATACCCTTTCAATACCCCATCATGGTCACCCCTGTTAGACCGTGCATTTCACCACAACAATACATGCACATGTACAACATGCACTCAGGGTAGGTGTGTTAGATGTGTGCATGGAATATACCATCACCATTACATGCCCGGTGTGTTGACATACATCTACATAAGACATACTCACCAGCTACAGGCTGCTGCCTTGTTGTTATCCCAGAGGGACCTACATAAGAGGGTGAGAGATGCAATGTCAGTGGCCACACCTGTGGCACTGCTACAGGCTGGGTGCAGTACTACCATACATCAAGGGTAAATTCCCACAATATTACCACATCTGGAGATCTGTTTATCACTACAATGCAGTAACACAATATATATATGACATGTCAGATATGCATGATCTACCTGTACCCCTGTGGATATTTACGCAACAGTGGTCTACTGATGTGCCCTGTGTCCTTACCTGCACTCTCCTCGGCTGGTGTGTGGGTGACACCCACCTCCACAAAGCGGTACAGTGGTTGTTGGTGTTCCAGATGGGCAGGTGCCAGGAGGCTGGCCAGGAGCTCCTCCACACATGTCAGGGGGGATTGATGGCATGGCCCCCCTGTGGCGAGGTGATCCCCCCTGCTGCAGCACGCCGACGGGCATTGCGAAGCAGGTCACTGCAATGATGCCGGACCTGCTCATAACTGCGGTTATGCAGGCTGACATCATTGACCCTGTGGACTAGATCATCCACAGGGCAGTCCGCTCCTGCTGCTCATGGGCTGTCCTGCCAAAGAGCACCTGGTAGTGTTGTACCAGGTGGTTGATGATGACCTCATTTTCATCTGCTGAATACACAGGTAACCTGCCATGTGACATCTTGCCTGAAAGACATAAAGATGGAAACAGGCCTGAGCAACTCATATGGCAAAGTTACCACAGTTCGTAATACACATCTCTGTCATCCCCCACCATATCAGCTTCAACAGACTGTACAAACAACTCATTAGGTATGGCTACAGCTTAACTACCATTTGGACAGATTTTGTATTGTACCACACCTTCTACTATGTGATTGTAGCAATGTTCCCTGTGTGGACACTATCATTGCAGGCCTGTTACAGACTATTCACCTACATACCATTGTCAGGGCCACTATGGTTACATATATGCAAGTGGTATGGCTGCTCTGAGATTGCTGCACATCTGACAGTCTGTGTTATTGGGGATATCTATGCATGCTGTTGGACATGTACCGGGATTGTGTAGGCTATTACTACCAATGAATGCTCTATAACAGTGACACAATAACATGTATATATTTTATTGGCCAGCTGATCCACCTCTCCACACCCATATGCCCATGATACCTGGCCACGTAACATGTATGTGCCAACCTGGGGCCTCCTCGTGTACTGTTACAGCAATACCATCAGGTGGAACCACCCATGGGATGTTGCCCCCCCTCAGGGCACACACCGACATGTTCCTGTTCCCTGAGCTCAGGTCTAGGGTCTGTTCCATACCCGGGCTCCACAGACACATGAGGGATGTGCTACATCAGTCTGAGGCACCCAGTACACATTCACACAGCCAACATGCTCCTCCTGCTCAGCCTCCAGACCAGGCACCTTCAGGACGTGGACTGCTGTTGTGAGTGGCAGTTGGTGGGAGGCTTGTTCCCATTGTGCCCATATTGGGGACCATGGGGTGTCCACATCACAGACCACACACACCATCCACAGTGTTTACCCACCACATGTGTTGCAAACCACCCCTGTAGACTGTCCTCTATATCTACCAATCCTGACCACCACCACATGTGTACCTGCCATACTTCCCCATATTCCCATTGCATACTTCACAGATGGGGGCAATGTGGTGCCAAGAAGGGACTAACATGTGACATACCTGTCCATGGTGCTCACACTGCCAGCTGTAGATATCTGTGTGTATTGTTATGTGTGCTGCTGCCTCGCACATAGCACACATCACTGTGGTAGTGATATAGGGGACATGTCTTTACATACATATATATTTGTGTGTGTGTCTGTACATATGTAGACATGTGCATATAGGTATATATCTATACATGTATAGATATATGTGATGTCATATATATGTGCACATATATATGTCATCACATGGGTATATGTATATTTCTGGACATACAAGCTGATATACATATATATCCTTATATATTATATATGTGACATATGTACACATATGCATACCTATATGTGGGGTACATTCAGACATCACCTCCACAATCTCACAACACCTTCCCACAAGGCTGCACTGTTCTGCCTTGCTGCAACACAGACAGGTGCCACATATGGACATGGCCTGACATTAGTGGGGTATATGTGGGACCTGATTGCAGGTAACCCTATTACACACCTTTGGCATTCTGGCATGCTACATTACAGATTCACCTGCGTATCCTGCCAGTGGTGGGCTGTGGCTCCTACATGTCCATCATAATGGCATTACTTCCCCCATCAGCTATTGGCCACGTAATATACATGCTTCCCATTACACAACACATACTATGATGGCTTACATCTTGTCTGTCAGTGCTGACCTGCACAGTTAACAGCTATGGCCCACTACCCACAGGGACAGACACTATTGTCCATAGCAGTTGTTCAGTTGAACATCTTCACAACAACACCTGATGGCACATATAACTCATTCCACTATCCCATTATGATGGACCAGGTACTACATTCTAATACATGTACACATACTTCACATACCTGTTGTGGGAATGATGTCTTTATGACTGGCAGCTGGCTAAATGCTTGTGTCTTCAGCTGTTAGTGTGATGAGCTTTATTTTTTTTTCTGTTTTCTTTCTTTCTTTCTTTCTTTCTTTATTTCTCTCTTTCTCCCTTTCTCTCTCCCTCTCTCTCCAGTGAATGGATTGAGCTGCTTTGACTAGATTGCAGCCTGGCTTTAGTAGGTGATACACTTGATCAAGTGATGGCCTCTGCACCAATCAGTGTCCTACACTTGCTAACTGTACGCAGTTTACTGTGTAGTACTTCCAATTACCACTGTCATGGCAACCACCTACTATAAATCCCTACATCATGTGGGCGTGATCCCTTTACCTTTCCTGTGTGATGGACATCCTTCCTGTGTGTGGGCATCAATGTTACAGACAGCAGGTAGCAATACCTCTTACAGGAGAACCAGCACACTCAGGCCAGCTACATATTTGTAGGAGGTTCCAGAACTACAGACAGATTGTGAGTAGAGTTGTGTTATGCTTTATATAGTACTGGTGTTACAGGGTGTTTGTGTACATACTAGTTTACCTTGGAATGCAGTCTGTATGCATAGCTCTCAACTGTGGGCCTATCCTCTTGGTGACCAGAGGTGTGCCTATCATGTTCTGTCTGTCCACCACACAGGTCCTGTGTCAGATATTTCACTGTCAGTGTGTGTGTTGAGTGCTATCAGTACATGGCTACATCCATTTATGTTTCTAACCTCAATTCCCTAACTAAGGGTATGTTGCAGACTATCCTGTAACACCAGCGACTTGCGTAGTGTATGGCAACAGTTTTCCACATATGGGCCTGTGTTCCAGCCTCTGTCCTCCACATACATACCAAGCTTTGCACTTATGATTATGCTGTCAGGGGTTGTTCTACAGTGGGCTGTGAGTATATCGCACTACCATTGCTGCCATCAGTCCACTGCTGTTGTATCCCCCACACATACAGTGGGGCTGGGGCCATATATGTGTGGGCTTCACTTAGACAATACATGTGTACCCTTATGCACTCCAAAGGCCAGTGTATGCAACAGTGGTATATGGCCCTGTATTATTGGGTTGGGGGGGTGCACCATAAATGACCTAGGCTGTTACAAAATGTGGGGGTATCAGGGGTGAGCTGCCTTAAGGTATCTGGATGTACAGTACCGTATACTTCACCTATATTTACATTACTTACATACATTGGGTTAATTCAGGCCTACTGCCTCCTGCCATACAGACTGTTCTGTTTGTCAGTGTGCTTGTTATGGTGTCAGGTATGCCTTGTTATGTAACATTTACATCCCATTTGGTCAACTGAATTCTTTACCACGTAGTGATTTTGTACAGAGTGTAGATAGAGTCTGCTGAACTATACACCTGCATTACTTACTATTGATTGTTTGGTATCATGTGGCCCAGTCTGCCTTTACTATTGTATAATTTGAAGGGCTTGGCCTGGAGAGCAACAGTTGTGAACCTTTCCAGACTACTGTATTAGTATAACTGTTTCACAGTTGCATTACTCTGTTTATATGGATGTCAGTGTCTGAACAGCTATATGACATGGAACTGTAATAGTACACACATAAAGGTTTTCCATTTCTGCAAACCTGTGTGTGGTGTGTTTTCCTATGACCTCTCTGTGGGTATATGTTGCAGGCAACGATTGTCATTTGTATGGGTGGTCCATACAGTGTCCGGTTGTTAAGGTGGTAACTGTAGGCATAGTGGCTATTCCATATTGTGTGCACCTTTTACATATGTATCTCACTGTACATATCTCTGCGTGTGTATATGTAATCACATATATATCTATCTATATATATATATATATATATATATATATATATATATATATATATATATATGTATGTATATATATATATATATATATATATATATCTGTATCTGCATATATGTATCTGTGTATATGTATCCTGGGGATGTTGATAGCTTCCACATTTTACATTTCCTATGGGAGCCAGACTGTACTGCATGATATGTTAACAATACCAGCCTGATATCATACGGGTGGGATGAAGTGCTGTTAACATCTTGTACCCGTGTCGTGTCAGGTCCTGGTTATGGGCTCTGCAACACTTGGTAGTGTATTGCAGGGCAGACATGGGGGGGTAGGCCTATTCGTACAAGGCGTATATTGTGCGGGGCCTCTCTACCCCATTAACAGTGCATGTGGACATATTTGTTTTTGTTAATCTACCATTGCTATCTACAGATGTATGACCATATATACCTATATAGATATATATAACTATGTCCGTATATACCTACATAGATATATATCTGCGTACATATATGTAACTTGCTGTGTATATGTAGACATATAGGTGTAGACATATATATGTGTCGATGCATGTATATGTTCATATATATTTATATATATATATGTATATATTTATATATATATATATATATATATATATATATATATATATGCATATACAGATATGTTGTATCTGTTTAGATATTAATATATTTACACACACACACATACATCTAAATGTTTGTATACATTCTCTGTACTGTTGCATGACTGGCTGGATGATATGTTTCTGAAAACATTGGACTTGTGTATATTTGGCATGGCTTAGTGGTAAATCACTTTGTCTTTGGTGTGCAAGCTCCTAAGTTTGAGCCTTGCAGATGCTGTTTATTTTGTTGCTGGGCAGAACACGTGCAGTTGGATACAGAGTGATTAAGGCACTTTAAAGCAGTTGTAAGCGTGTTTGCATGTATTTGCATGGAGGTAAGCACTGCTAACGTCCAGTTACAGTTTTTTATACTCAGTTAGCTTCTAAATTGCTTAACCAGTGTAAGCATTGCTTATCCCCATGCAAACAGGCTTAGACCCGCTTACTGCTGCTTAAAACTACTTACTCCCGCTTACCCCACGCTAAGTTCTTTGAAAGAAAAGAAAAAAAGGTTGATAGGAAAGTGGTGAAAAAGGGACACAAAGAGGGAAAGACAGTAGGGAAAATAGGTAGAGATGTGCAGGATGGGTGTAGGGAAGGTCCATAGCTGCCCATTTCTTCTACAGCAACAGCTGTGCATGTACACTGAATTTGGAGATAGATTTGGACACTCAAACCCCTGGGAGAGGGATGAGGACAACAATAATAAGTTGTGATGCCTATTAGACTGGATTACATGTGTCCAGTGGACATATGTGCGAAATGGACAGCTATGTATGGGGCGTGATTTTTTTGTGGGAATAGATTGCCCTTTTTTTTTCTTTTTCCAGGTGAGAGTAGGATGTTGGGGAGGGGTAGTAGGTATATTTGGGGAGGTAGTTTGGGTAGGTTGATTTAATTGTGATTTCAGTGTTTTTTCCTGTGAAGCGAACGCTTGGATTAAATTATTTTAACAGCTGAAAAGCTTTGTTCCTTGGCGTTTTTATCCTGTGGATTTCTGTGGACTACACTGTTAAATCAACAACTACAAGGCTTGACTAAGTTGCCCTGTCCGTCAGCTTCATTGTGTTTTCTTCCAGGGTCTTGGCATATGGTTTTTTAGTTACTTTTTGACCTGTTGGCAGTTTTTGGTGATTTACTAGGTTAACAGATAAGACACACAAGATTCATACAGGGGCAGTATATGACACATGTGGGGGTGACACACCTTGATAGGGAGGGGTGTTGGGATATTGGAAGCCCACAAGCCCCCTAGTGGTAACAGTGGGACTGAGGCCCCCACCCATGGGCAGTCAACACTGCACATTCACAGCCCCGAAGGTGGCTGTGCTGGGGGCTGAGCCGCAGAGCCAGGCTGACTCTCTAATTGTGACACGAGGCCCTCAAGCTGGTGTAGAAGATCACTGAACTGCTCGTTGATCGCTCTACGCACCACAACCTCAACCTGGTGACGGGTGACAGGAGCCTGTCCGCACCCACTCCCGGGGGGGGCCTTATTCCCTGAGGCAGTTCCACCTGAAGGTGGTGCAGGACCAATGAACAGGGAGGTCTGGGGTCGGGCCCCAGACATGCTGGTGCCTGGTGCCTCGGCCAGCTGAGGTAGGACAAGTGGGTCTGCTGGGACTGGTCTTCCCAAGCATGCTATAGTGTCTAGATTTCAACACCATATATGGGTTAGTAATAATCAATACATTCCAGGGTTAGGTATAACAGCATACATAGATATTCCCATCAACCCAGACACCAGATATGGAACAGTTGCATAGCAAACAAAACACATGGATATATGGGACCACAGTGGTAATACAAACAGCATGCAGGTATGTTGATGGCACCATGCCAACAATGTTGGAATAATTCAATATAGCACATGCATGGGAAGCATTGAACTATTTATCAAACAACTGGACATTATCAGAGTTAGTACATACCAGTTGGGGTGGGTATGTTGGTTATTGGAGATAAGGTGGGAGAGAGAAAGATGTCAATTAACAAGTAGTATATTCCTGTACTCCACATTACTTTCCTAGTCAGTGCTGTTATCTATACCTTACAAGTCTTACTACACTACCCTATAGACTTATACTGGACAGTGATATGGCTGTCGACATCATTACACATGAACCGGTTTTACCTGCAGTATACACCACTTACCTGGTATACCTGTGGAGGGAATGTTTGTTAACACTGACTAACTGTTTGTACACATATGCCCGGATTCCGGGTTGATGTTTTGCACTATGCTATCCAACTCTTTATGCACAGACTCTGGCCATGTATTGAACACATGCTGGTGTACCTGGACATATCTAGAATATTGCCCTCTTCCACCTTTAGTGACCTGATACACACATATACATGCTTTCCTACACAGTTATATTATGTAGCACAGTGTGGGTGACAGTGACCAGTGATACTTTATTATTCAGAGAAAGTGCAACACTCACAATCCCCTACAATACCAGGGTGGACAGTACCAGTAAAGGTTATATTGGTCTGTATTTCTTAGTACAGTGTTTGTATCCAACGTACCTGTGGGAGCAATGTTTGTTAGCACTATATGACTGTTGCCACACAAAGTTCCAGATTACACATTAGTATTATGCACATACATCTCACTCTGTTACTGTACACACTCTGGTCACAGCTTGACAACATGGGAGTGTAGATAGGACATACTTGAAATATTGCTCCCCTAACAATTTTGGAGTTTGCTACACTGACAGGTGTGTTCTCATGATGGTTGACAATCACTTTTATTCCCTGTTTACTGGCTACACATCTGGGATCATCCCACAGACTTACCAGGTGGACAGGCAGCAGATATGGGGACATATACTGGACATTCTGGCCTCATGTGTACAGTTGTGGGGTATGAATCTGTATGCAGTCTAGTTCCACTCCCAGGATTCAGATCATGGCTGTGTCTGCTACAACTTATACACTGTCCATCACAGTTGTATATGCTAAACTGATATTGCTGTATATCTCCAATCTGATTTCTGTCTTATTAATCCCCTGTGCTTATGCATTCTGACATTGTATAACAACACTCTTATACAGATTTCCTAGACAGTCATATGTTGTAGGACAGTGTGGGTGACAGTGATGTGTAATACCTCATTATTCAGAGCAACTGCATATCATTCTTGTATTTCTGGGCACAGTGTTGGTATCTGACAGACCTGTGGGAAGACTGTTTATTAGCACTACTTGAATGTTCCCACACACAGTACCAGGTTCCACATTACTATTATGCACATACATCTCACTCTGTTACTGTACACACTCTAACCACAGCTTAACAAGTTGGGGTGTAAATGGGACATACGTGGCTTCTTAGTCACATAAGGTATTGGGGAGTTGCTAGTGTGCCAGGTTTGTTGTCATCGATGTGTGTCAATCAGTTGTATTTCATGTTTGCTGCCTATACGTCTGGGATCATCCCACTGATTTCCCAGGGGGACAGGCTGATAGGCAATAAATATGGGCCACTTTAATAGACATTCTGGACATATCTGTACAGTTGTGGGATATGATACTGTATGCAGACTACTAACACTGGCAGGATTCGAACTGTGGCTGTGTGTGCTAAAAAAGCAACAGTTCACATCTCAGTTGCATGTGCTATTTGTTTTTTGTTGTTTGCATTTTCCCTGTTTGCTATCTATGTGTCTCTCAGTTGTACTAAATGGCCTCTGGAGATTACACCTGTCATATACAGGCATTCCTACACATTCAATTTATGGTGCATGGTGTGGGTAACAGTGCTTAATACTACAGTACTATTACATGATTGCAAATCTACATTACCATATGATACCAGATTATACACATGCAGTCCAGCAGGTAGACTTGTTTTGTCTGGATATTACACTTTTATTGCCATACAAACAATATGAGACTCTTCCTGCCATATTCTCTAGTGTATGCAGTACTTGCCTTGAACAATACAGGTTTTATACTAGCAATTAATTTACTACTACTTTTATTTTTATTCCCTATGACAGTAAAAGCATGAGTATTACTGAACTGCCTCATGTTGCAACCATGCCAGGCAGCAGATGTGGGCCTCCTGGTTCACGGCCTACTCCGTTGCAGCTGTGGGGGACATAAGAGGAATATTTAGCCATACCTATCCATCATATACTTGAGCTGGCACTTATTACACACATACTGGGGTGATACTTACACACGTCTGGAACATCGCCTGATGCTCTAGCCTCCTAGAGCCACTCCTCCAAGAGATCCCCCTTCCACCGCTTCAGGTCTGCATAGTGGCGCCTGACCAGCTCACCAGTTTGGGGTATGCCAGTGGCACTGGTGAGGTCACGAGCGAGACGGTCCCAGGCCTCCACCTTATATTGGGAGCCCTGGTACTGGCCCTGCAGCAGTCTCTGCGCATGGTCTTTAACTTGGAGTCCTGCCACGACATTGGACTCCTGGATGCACCATTGCTATGCCTAGAAGTGCACTCCTCCTCTTACTGCCATAGTGCCTGCAAGGGGAATCTACAACCAGTTATGAGATGTATTTCCACCTCTTGGTTTAAATAGGGCTGATTTCCTGCACTTTTTCGTGATTGGCCAGTTTTGAAAAGGCTAAGCTATGGGTAAACCCGCTTACCTAAGATTGGCATTGTTTAAAGGGGTATACCACTGGGCACAAAGAGTTTGCTGGTCTGCACATTGCTCACACCTCCTATGCTGGCCTGTGCAATGCTTAGCATTGTTTACATTAGACCTTCATTATAATGCCTTTTTGGCATTGTGTTATTATTCATTACAACTTATATGTATGCCTGGTATCCCTGATTGATGTGTACGTACACTCTGTGGGGTCCTTGTGTTTTATTGGGAGTTCAACACTCTATTACAAGTACACCTCACTTCTGGGCTTGCTGCTGTACTCCAGTTCACATATTTATGTTATGCAGTGGGTTATGGCACATATGACTGTATACTGATGCCTTTCACAAGTTCATGTTGGTTATACTATGGTGGGGACATGTTTACTACTACCTCATTCTACTGTACTTCTGTGATGGCTTGGTGGATAACTTGGGACTGTGGTGTATAGGGTCCTGTGTTTGAGATCTGCATGGCTGTTTATTTTGTTGATGGCCAGAACAAGGGCCATTGGATACAGAGTGATTAAGGCACTTTTGAGCAATTATAAGCGGGTTTGCGTGATGGTAAGCACTGCTAACCTGCCGTTACATCTTCTTACAGAGAGTTAGCTTTAGAATTGCTTAGCCAGTGTAGGCATTGCTTACTGCCATGCAAATGAGCTTATGCCTGCTAACTAGTGCTTAATTATGCATACTACTGCTTATTTGTGCTTAGACCTGCTTACTAGTGCCTTATTCATTATGATACTGACACCTCACATATGCATTTAATGCAGTACTCCAGTTCATAAATATATGTTATTTAGTGGGTTATGCAACAAAAATATTGGTCATAACATGCTTTGCCATGTAAAATAGAATGTGCTGCAGTGGGACTTGAACCAGGAATGCCTGCTCGCGAGGCAAATGCTCTGCCCATTACACTATTGCTGTACTGCTTCATTTGCATATATCTTCCTTGTTATCCCCTTCAGCCTTTTAAGCTGCTTTAATAGTAGCTAAGCAATGGGCACACCCACGCACCTACGGTTAGCTTCAATCGGACTTTTTAAAAAAAAAATTAGGGTTCCTTCATTTTATTACTACATTCTGTTGCTGTTATACACAAGGGGGGGTCTATATCAGAATAGCGAAGAGGCATTTAATCGAACGCCACTTCGTCGACACATAAAGAGCGAACGCACTAAAGCGCGAATGCTCAGAACAGTGATTTATTTCCCTGGGAAAGAAATTGCTTGGCCTTCCCCATGTGTTTGCCCCTTTCCCCACTGTAGTGTGATCTCAGAGTTGATATATGAAGTTAGGGGGGTGTGGGGTGCACAGCCCCCTACGTTGGGAGGTGTGGGGGGGTGAAGCCCCCCACACTGTAATGTCTGAAAGTGTGTGTGTTTGTTTGTTAGTGCTACCGATTTCTTTCCCAGTGAAAGAAATCGGTGTTCTGAGCATTCACGCTTTAGTGCGTTTGTTGTTTATGTGTCGGCGAAGAGGCATTTGATTAAATGCCTCTTCGCTATTCTGATATAGACCCACAAGGGGGACTGTTGGTGGGGATATGCAGACACCTGTGAGCGGTCTCGCTCATTGCATACCCCTTTCTACTGTTCTACATTGCAGGGGTGTGTTTATTCTGAGAGCTCTGCTCTCAGACAAGCCCCCTGCACTCTTACACGCTCCGTGTAAGCCTAGGAGCTTGGGCAGCGTGCCTTATTAATATGCCATCCTGCTCCTAAACGGTCGCTTCCTTGCAGGACTAAGCTAGTCCTGCACAGAAGTTTAGTAAATCCGGGGGAGAGTTTTTTAAGCTTTGTTATTTAGATTTCTTTTTGTTGTATTTGCAATAATTTTGATTGTGTTTTGTGTTTTAAAATTCTGGGATTCAATAATGCCTATACTAAGTGTACACTGTTCTGAGTGAACAGACTACACAGACATAACTCACACCTTCTTCCACCTAGTTTTAGTTTTCCTACTGATTTTCTTGGAGCTTTAAATATTGGCAGGGATTCATAAAGGTTACTGTAGAACATAGTATGTGTTGTGACTTTAAGAAGCATTTCAAAGTGAGGGCATGTGCGTATAAATAGAGAGCATGTGCAGACAGCAGTGCCATTTTGAGTGAACAGCCAGTGTTAACATGTATGAGTGCAGTAGACAGTCTGTTTACAAGTTTATTTAAGTTTAAGTTACTAAGCCTCAATCCTGATGTATTGGTATGTAATAAAGCTGCTTGAACTGAACACACAACCGTTTGTCTGTTTTATTGTGACCAGACGAGGGACATGTCAGGAACGGCATGTCTGAACGACATGATGCCAGGAGTGGCATATCTGAAAGACATGCTCCGGGATTCATGAAGCTCGGTGCAAGGACGGCGTTAGCCTTGTGCCGACCGTGTGGCGTAGAGATGGTCCAGCAGCACCACATGCATATTAATAAAGGCACGCTGCCACAATGTCCACGTGCATAGGAAACGTGTGCGAGTGCAGGGGGCATGTCTAAGCACTGCACGGAGGCGTGAACATGTTGGCTGCAGACGCGTAACCTAAAATGCTGACTAGTACAGCCTGCCTCTAATAATAATCACTCCTATCAGTGTCCGTGGATACTGAAATGTATGCAAAGCATACAAGACAGTTTTGCGAACACCAAAATAAAAAGTAAAGACAAAGGCACGTACCTGAATATTGTGTCCCTGTCCCTAGAACAAATGACATTTAAAACCCCATGCCCATATTCCATTGTAGTGTTGATTGTTATACCAAGTGGAAGCGAAACGCAGCATGTTAGCGCGCCACTGGCCTTTGCTAAGCCTAGCCCAATGGTTAGGGTTACCACCTGTTCCACTTTGTGAGGGACAGTCCCTCTCTGGGCAGTTGTGTCCTTACCAAAACTATTAAAAATGTTAAATGTCCTGCAATTGTAGGACACAATTATGTCCCATATTTTATGTAATAGTTCCATAAAATAGTTAATTCTGTATCTAAACTACCTAAATGTTAAAAGAAACAGAATAGGCAACTAAACCGCTAAAAGAATAAGCTGTCACGTAGGCATAAAAGTAAAGTACTCTCCTTTGTACTGACCATGGGCATGTGTCGGCCTGTAAAATCTGATGTGTGTCCCAAAGATGTCCCACTTTGGCCATCTGAAAAGGTGGCAACCCTACCAATGGTCAGAGCATTCGTTCAATATCTGCCCATTCGCTGTCCAGGTCGTCCCTGTCTGGATGGCCCAAAGATGAATGGGTATTACCCGGGTCTACCTACCATGTCATGAAAGATAGGTATTTGCATGTACCTATGTGCGTGAAGTACAGCATGTAGAAGATCAAATATGCCAGGGTTGTCCTCACAACCATATTGGTACCAGAGATATGTAGAGTACGCAATGTGTTCTGTTGTCTGTGCCATGGGCCATCAACCAGAGAAGGGATGGATGGTGTGTTTGTGGAATATAGGGGTGGGGGGTGAAGGGTAATGTAATAATTCACCAAGGGGAGACTGGGTTGGATGCACAATAGGTGAACTGGAGGTGTATGAGGGAGCAGTGGGTGACTCAGAAAGGAAACCAAAGAACAAACATTCACATCCGCAATACAACCTGATAGGTCATACTGCAGAACACAATCCCACAAACATACGAACATTAAAATGTGTGATACACATGTACAGAAACGTTACTGGCTCACACCCACATAATGGTCTGGCCTGAACTGAGCCATCCAACCCCAACACACCTGGATACATAATTGAATACCCATCATCCCCTCCACAGCACCCCCCCCCACTTTGCTGAACATCCACCAAAACCACCCATACACGGGCTGCTAGCTTGGTGCAGCCATATCTGCACATAGTGACCCCTACCCACATCTAGTAGGCAGTTGCACCCTAGGCAGTCTCAGGCTTGCAAACTAGGTATCTCATGCATGCATAAACCTACCACATTTTCGAATAGCCAACTGAATGGGGTCCATCGTTTACAATTTTTGGAATCCCTCATGGGATAAGTGTCTGTTCTCAAGATTAGACTTTGTGGCATAACACAATGTCCTCCCCCATTGACATCCAGGCACTAGGGCTACCACCTGTCCCACTTTGCGAGGGATAGTCCCTCCTTGGCCAGTTGTGTCCTGCATAAAAATTGGAAAAATGGCAAATGTCCTGAGATATTAGGACAAACATATTTCCTATATTTAATGTAATAGTTGCATAAAACAGTTATTCTGTTTCTGAAACACCTAAATGTTATAAGAAACACAATAAGCAACTAAAGTGCTATAAGAATAAGCTTTGATGTAGGCAAAACAGTGAAG
>NC_056745.1:698644925-698649925 GCF_019279795.1 Protopterus annectens
CCATACCTCTCAAACCCTAACAGCACATCCACTGGGTAGTCAGTAAACCATTGGGGGAACACATAGCATACCATAGAACTGGCCCCGATTACCAGGGACGTCCGTGATTACGACTCAGAATCTAACTCTGTCCCACCTAAACCCTTCTAGAACTAGTGATATTAAGTGGAAAGGTGGTGGAATACACGTAATGAATAATGACAACATGTAGGAGTCATAAACAGCATGTACCTCAGACAATGTGTATGACTACATATGCTCTGGGTCTGTCAATATGTCAGGTTAATAGCACCAAACTTCTAAATGTGTCCCTGATGTTGTTATGCAGTGTCCCTGATTTGGTGTTCATTCTTCCCCATTCGTATGAGAGGTCTGATAGTGACAGAAAGCGCATATTCCACTGACTACCTTAGAAAGATGATAGAATAGGTTAGGGTTACCACCTGTCCACCTTTGCAAGGGACAGTCCCCTTTGGGCAGTTCTGTCCTGCAAAATAATTGAAAATATGGCAAATGTCCTGAGATTTTAGGACAAAAATTTCCTATATTGTCTGTAGTAGTTGCATAAAGCAATTATTTTGTATCTGAAACACCTAAATGTTATAAGAAACAGAATAAGCAACTATAATGCTACAAGAAAAAAAAGCTTTTATTTAGGCAAAACAGTGAAGTTCTTTCCTTTGTACTGGCTGTGGGTATGTTTTGCCCTGCAAAATCGGACATTTCTACATAAAAGTCCCACCTTGGGCAATTGAAAAGGTGGCAACCCTATAATAGGTATGCGGTAGCATGACTCGGCCGATGGATGTGGGTCCCAAAACCAAATTACCTGTCTGTATTGAAGAGTCTCTGTTCCCATGTATCAGCCAGATGGGAGCAGATTGTAAGAGGAGCACACAAATAATAAGAATAAATCACTGGACAGGCCGCCGATTCCATACAATCAAACGGCATGCCATCACCTAATGGGCAGCCATTCCCTCTGCTGTAGGCACGTAATCCGATGTAATACGCATCACAAGGTAATATTGTGGTCCTCGCTCCCACCCAGGTATGTGAGTGTCAGATGCAAGCACCAATGTCGGTGCATTTGCAAGTGCGGGAGAGAGCAGGTGTAAGCTTGTTTGGCTACCAGTATGTGAGTATTGCACTGGTAAAGCAATGTAGAGGCTAACTGAGTGTAAGAAGCTGTAACCAGAGGTTAGCATTGCTTAACACCATGCACACCCACTCACAACTGCTTTAATGTGCCTTACTCCTTCCATATCCAATGGCCTTGTTCTGCCCTGTGACCAAATAAACGTCCTCTGCAAGGCTCGGAACCAGGACCCTGCACACACAGCTAATGTGATTTACCAATACGCCATGGCAGATATACAGACAACTGACAGTACCACAAACATATCATACAGTGCAGTCATTCAACAGTATAGGAATGTATCCCATCATGTAGATGTATATGTGAGTGGTTATGTCCAGCATATAGGTACATACATATATAGAGATATATCAGGAACATACCATGTGGCAACAAAGCATTACAAACGAATGAAACGGGAAACACCAGCAATGCCTGTATTATGTAGTGGTGTTGTTCTATGTAATCTCAAGACTCCTTCAGACAGACATGTGTCATTCATACATGCAAACAGTTGTACATTGGCCGCATACATCACTCTGTGCATGTAATGTACATTAACACAACACTACCTGCCCAATCATATGTGAACAGTACTCACGAAAGGTGCTGTGTGCAACATCCTCATCATGATAAAGGTAAATGGGGTAACCATAGAGGGACAGGTAGTGTTGTGTGTACAATGGGGTCATCCTCATCATGTGCACCTGGACAATTTAGGAGTGATGTGCATACCAGGATCGTACGCCTGAGGTACAGGGGTGAGGATAACAGGAGTATATTGTGATGCATATTACAAGGCTACATGTGTCCAGTGGGCACTTGTGTGAAATAGACAGCTATGTATAGGGCAGATGTTGTCCTAGGAGCCGATTGGCCTTATGTTTCCATAGGGTGAGGGTCGGATGTGGGGGAAGGAGTGTAGGTATGGCTGTGGAGGATAAGTAGGGTAGGATCACAGACAAGACAGCATACAAGGTTGGTATATGACACATGTTGGGAGATACACCTCGAACGGGGATGGGTGTTCGGCATTCACAAGCCCATGGGAACAATGGGATGGAGGTTTCCAGCCATGGGCAGCTGCCACTGCAAAGGAGGCAGTGCTGGGTCTGTCCAGGAGGGGCAGCATCACCCTGTAAATGCGACACTCCACAATTGAGCTTGCGTATCTGGCTTTGGAACCCCTTAGTGATCCCCCAGTGCAACACATCCGGGACCGCATGACAGCAGACATGTACCTGTCTGGTCCTGCTCCCAGGGGGGACATGCCCCATCCTCAGTGGTGGTACCACCAGACGGTGGTGCAAAGCCAACAGAGGTTGATGTCCAAGGCTGGGCCCCAGATGTGCTAATGCCTGGTACCATGGTCAGCTGAAGCGGGACAGGAGGTTCTGCCAGGACCTCCCAACCCATTCAGCCTATGATGTTGCAGTTTAAACCCACATATGGCTTAGTGACAGACAGAAGCATACAGGATTACCTACAACAGTATGCATAGATATCACCATCAACCCAACACAACAGATGGTGTACATTTGCAGAGGGAGCACAACACATGCATATATACTGCATGCCATCTGTACAATGTGTAGTAGACGTGTGACCGCAGCTATGAACAGTTGCCCATTATTGACTTGTCACTGGGAATGCCAGACAGTGTCTGTCATACCACTGTTTCATGTGACATATGTCCAGTCAGGGATGCGATGGCAGTAACACATCCCTATCATCATGTACTGTCTGCAATCCTCACACTATGCTCCTGCTGTGCACAGATGTGTGTTCAGTGTGTAACACAGGAAACAAATGGTTCCACACACTGACCAGTTCACAGATGGCCCTACAGATGGGGGTCCCCTCACAAATAGAGTACTGTCATGTCTGTATTAAAAAATGCAGAATAGCCACTACCATACACATGTTAAACAGGCAGTAGTCTCAATTCAGCATAGCTACACTTACATGCTGTAGTCATGTGTGGCACATCACCCTCCTGTCTTTAGGCTATTTCCCACTGTGTATGATGTTTGAGGTACATCCAGATATCATCTGTGATGCCGTTTCAGAACACTACATCCAGGTACTACTCACAGCGACTGTCATGGACAAATACCAACATGTTTTTCCTAGATAGTGTACTGTGTTTATCATGTGAATGGCTATGGGAACACTATCACAGCTGTTCCACATACAATCAGCTAGAGGAGGACTGCAATAGGTGCAGAGGCCATCACCTGATCATGTCCATCACTTACAATACACATGCTGCTGCTGAGCAGGTGTACACTTCCACATCCACCAGAGAGTGTGTGGGTGGGACAGGCAAAGTACACCAGAGAAGGACTTGGAGACCTAACCCTAAGCATTGTCTGCCACACGCCTAACAGTACAGGGGTCAAACCCCTGACTGACTAGTCATTACTATTACATGTGCATGACATTACTACATGTGCCACAAAGCCAACATGTTGCTGTGCTGTAAGAACACATGTGTGTAGGTGAGAGACATCTGCAACAGAGCTATAGTAGACATACATTAGGTGTGGCACACATGCCTGTCCAGGTGAATGGATGCCATTGCCACCACAACCACACTCTCTAATGGACTCGCAAAGAAACTCTTTGCCAGGGCCACAACTACACAACCTAACTACTTTGTTTGCCACACTGCAGTAATGCACAGGACTACATGCACCACAGGGGATATCTGGCGGTTCTATGGGCTAGGGCATGTGAAAGTGTTTGACATCTGTTGGTATGCTAACGAGGGTTATACTGGGAGTGACTGTGGTTGGGAGCATCATAACCCACACGCAGACACAAGGTGCCAGTACTGACATGCATGTATGCATTGCTGCATGGGTGTGCAGTGGTTGGCTGTTCAAAATGGCTGTACAATGGCATCGCATCAGCCAATAATGGTTGCAGTGCAGGGGTGTAGTGTCTGCAATGTCCCACACAGATGGCTACTGCATGATCTGCCCTGACATCCTGGTTACCAATGTGTATGGCCATAGCTTTGCAATGCATGCCATGTCTGTGTTTGATAGTCCTTCACATGGACATTGCCTGGGATGTGCATATCCCACAATACTGTACAGTGACATGTACAGGTGTACCTGGTTTGACAGGCACATGTTGTGTACACAGACGGTTATGCCCCAATATGCCAATACTGTCCTGGTGTGTCGAAACCTGCTTATAGTGAGCAGGTCAACCCTGCACCTGCATTGATAGTATGATACAGGTATTCCCTGGTGTCAGTGGCATTGGTCCATACAAGGCACATGTGTACGGCATTGTATGGCCTCTGTGGATCACATTTGATGGCACCACATATGTTTCAGGCATCCAGTGGGAACATAGTGAAGGCACAATGTCCGCAAATATGTGTCTATAGTACCGCTGTACAGGGTGCCATGTCCTCTGCAGGCCACTACATTCACACCATGCCTACTATCTGTCATCAATGTGCATAGTACTAGCAACATAGCGGGATATCCTAGGCACCTGTGTTTGTGCATGGCACATGGGTGCAGAACATATACCGGGTACTAGTAGGGTTCCATACATTGTTCACCAGGCCTTTTGCCAGATGTATGGCTTGCCAACACAGTCCCGTGGCTGACAGCTGTACTCCTTGTGAGGTGGCCAATGTGTCATAAGACAGATACCATATAGGAAAACTACAAAATCCGCTCCCCAATGGTAAGACACTCACACTCTACACAGGCTCTGACAGACAAACACACACTTGCCATGTCCTGTATATGAACCCCTTCCTACCATATCACACTGCAGCACTACGCTTTTAGGGCATAGGCTATGGCGAATACTGGGTTACAGCACACCTACAGGT
>NC_056745.1:698652425-698709218 GCF_019279795.1 Protopterus annectens
CATCCTGACCTGGAGTATGCCCATCTGTGGAATGGACAACTACTATCACTATACAGCGTTACAATGGCCATGCCCATACACATAGAGGCATATAACTGACACAAGGTGTCACTGGGCATGCTCACACACTTAGTAGTACAGGGCTGTTCGGAATGCACTATGTGTCCATCTACACAAGGTTATACTGGGCATGCTCATACACTTAGTAGCACAGGGCTGTCTGGGATGCACTCTGATTCTAAACATGGAAGGCCACAGTGGCCATGCTATTACAGTTAGACATAAAGAACACATTTGTAATGGACCCTGGTGTTAGTAGTTGTCATTGTTAGAAGGAACGCTGCTCTACATATATCTGACACCGGTCTTATACACAACATCTGCTGTTGTCCGTCAACTTAGATGTACCATCCTATACCAAGCACAATACCACCACTCACAGTGATGTCTTGCTAGGAGTGGCAACTGCTTGACCAACACAATGAGCCTTGCTAAGGGTGGCAACTGCTTGACCAACACAATGAGCCAATGTCCTGTTGTAATTATGAGGTTGTCCAGTGTTTGTCATTCTGGGATGACATGACTGACAGTAGACAGGCCTTTGACACATATCACATGCATCCATGACTCCAGGGAGTGGAGATAATACCCAAGTCGCTTTCGCCCATATAGTGCCATTCCAAGGCAAATGTCCTAAACACAGGATAACACCCTGACACCTAGAGGACAACTGCATTGTATGCTTATACTAACCAGTGCTAGATGTGCAGCATCCATAATCACAGCTGCTCACTGTAGATCCAACAATGGGGAGTACTGACATCTGTGCAGTGAGGAACACCTGGCTAAAGGCTCTGTAGTGCACAATAGCACTACCACCATATACCTCAGAACCAGACATGCGGGCCATAACACAAGTACGGACTGCTGCAGGTGGTGGTGTCCCCAAATACATAGAGGCCATGCACATGTACTGACCGGTACTCCCACAAAAGGCATCACAGATGAGTCAGGTGCAGGACGCAGTGTCAAATGTTGCATTCTAGTATGTAAACCTCAGACACCACCATGCCCTCGGACCACCATCATACATTCATACATGTTGTAGGACATATAAGAGTACACCACCATTGTGGCCCTTGACCAGTGGACTGTACCAAGCTTTACATCAACCGTAGAGAGTACCCATGTACTGACACGGCTGCATCATGTGTTATGCAATGCAATGATACCACTGTCTGTAACCAGGTCAGCTGTACACATACCAGGGGCCCTCGGTTATTTACAGAATTAGCAGATGACTGTTGCTGTACACAAGTAAACACCCTCATGTTTGGATATGACATACATGTACCTGCCCTGGATATGTACATGCCACACACACACAACATACATGTAAATAGCATAGCTGTTGTTGTCCTTTGTGCAGACAGGTGGCTACAGCCATTACACACATGCACATGGAATGTAGGTCCATGGCTGCTGAATGCTAACAGTACATAAGGTGTGATATCAATGATGACAGAAGTAGCATTCCCTCTGTACCGGTCACCCATTACACCTATCATATCATACAACAGTCCATGTGTCATGTATGTCATTACACATGTCCACCAACTGCAATGCCTACAAACATGCCCAAATGACAGGAGTGTAGGACCTACACACATGTACATGTAGTGGTGTGCGTTCAGATACCATGCATGTGCAGTTGCTGATGTATGCAGGTGATGTGTATCTTAGTACATCATGCAGTTGCAATGCAGCCTCAACTTTGCCAACTGTATATGGTGATATGCTGAATGTACGGAAAGATGTACCTCAGATATGGACAGATGTGTGGAAATAACTAAGTGGTGGAGCATCTTTGCAGATGGATGTTTGCAGAGGACAGCTCACAGGTGTGTCACAAGCACTCCTACAATAACCTGTGTAACCGGTAAGCAATGGTTTTGTTAATTGAAGGGCATAACACACAACATAGACAGTGGTCAGGGTGACACTGAAGGTGAATCACTTGACACCTGTAACAGTTAAGACCTCCTGTGTGCATATATCAGCACCGTTGCCAAAGGAAGCATCAGTACACTTTGTAACGCATGCAATACTGCTGTAAGTCTGTCATACATATCATGAGCTAGGCAGGTGTTTGACTCACAGTACTGGCATGTGTGGTTGCGTGTGTGTTCATATATGTCACGTATGGTGGGGAATACATCTCAATTGTTACTCACTCTCCTGTACACTAGTGTAGACATCTGTACAGACTGCAATGTAGAAATTGGGACATAGGCAGGGGCATGTATCTCAAACATGTGAGGTATCTGTATGTGCGTGACATAGGTGTATTCAATAGTGAATTGCCACAGTGTGTGTGTGTGTGTGTGTGTGTGTGTGTGTGTGTGTGTGTGTGTGTGTGCGTGTGTGCATGTGTGTGTGTGTGTGTGTGTGTATGGCTGTCTGGTCCCTGGAGTGAGGATGTATGTTACCATACTGAACTGATAAGAACCCTCCCCCCATCCAGGCGATGCAATCTACTATCCGTGTTGATGTCCCCAATGTTAGGCCATACTAACTACCTGTACATGTGTATTCTCTGTGGCGCGTCATGTAGGTGCACAGTACTGTAATGATGATTTGCACATACGCAGGGGTCCTCAACTCAACAGCAGCAACTGTGTGTGAGTGTGTGTTACTGTGTCACTGAACACATGTGTGTCAGTACCTTAGTGTGTGGGTGCAGTTGTGTGTTGGCATCCTGTCATGTGAACATGTATTACTGCTTCCCAATGAAGCATCACACTTCCCACTGGCCTCTACCCTTGCAATCAGCTAGACCGCTCTCTTACCTCACCACTCCATGTAACTCTACCTGTAATGTCACCCAGTATGGATGTCACATCTGTAGCCACAGTAGCTTAATACACAGCTATCATGCTCTTGGATCAGTAGATGTGTTTGGAACGTGGGACATTCTCACTGTGATGTGGCAGCTACAAGGTGCATGCTGTTATATTCATACATACCTGTGAGTAGTCCACATTGACATATGGGACACTAACTGCAAACTCTGATATCCACCAGCACGTGCAATTAGACCTGAAGGAGGAAAGCAGAACATCATGACCAACATGCAGTTACTGTTGTTACACAAGACACATACTGTCAACAGTACGAAATGCATTGTACACCTGTAGTACATGGTATGTCTGCTGCCTGTCAACAGTACTCAACAATTGTAAACTACACTTATCTTCCTAGTCTGTTCATCTTGTGCATCAGACCATATGAGCATGTCCCTGCACCGATGGTGTGTATGTCAGGGATGCAGCACAGGCAAGATCATATGCACAGGGTGATAATGATTGCCAGAGGCCTAGGCTGCACCATTGGATGACATCATGTGTGTGGGTTAGGGCCTTTGATCTAACTGGGCATGTGTGAATGTTATGCATGTGTGTGTTGCGGTGCCCTACATATGTTTCTGGTGTGTGTGTGTATGTATGCACACAGCTCTGGTATGTTTCTGGCCTACACAGGGGTATTATTGACAGCTGCTGACTGTACAGGCCAGGTTTTACAGTTCACGATGTCTGGCCATGGACATGTGACCTGTGCGTTCCAGGGGTTGCACGGGCACTACCAGGCAGAGGTGCAGATTGGGTACTGTCTGATGACAATTGTCCACTGGAAACGTGTCCCTGTTTGGACCATCCAGGGCCACATGCACATGGCCTGCTGTGTCATGGTGTGGACAGCACAGCACCAGCTGCACTGCTTCTGCTAATGCCACTATGGGTGCGGACATGTGAGGTAGGTTGTTCATGTAGACCTGAAACAGGTGATGTAGCAGGCCTATGTCCACCTGTCCGACGCCTCACTCCTACCAGATGTTCCAACACAGACAGTTCACATTCGCGGATTGTCATGCCATGGTCAAGGACTCCAACCATGTCACCCAATCGTCTATCCAAAGCTTCAGCAATCTGCTGTTGAGCATTTACCATTGCCTGGATGTTGTTATTTAAAGAATGGACAGCAGCCCTCTGAAGCCTCTGATCTTCTCTGTTGTGCCGTTCAGCACATGCCTGTGCCTCCATTACAACCTGAAACATGCGTTTGGTGACATCAGCTGCTGCGCTCTGTCTTGCAGGGGCATGTTGGCCAGAGATCCTCCTATGAGCAGCACTGGCCACGTGCCTGTGTGGGGCATCACCAGTCAGTTGGCTGACACCATGGTGTGCAGGCACACCTTCCATAGCCCCCACACTTTCTTGTTCCAAGTTACCACACGCCAACTGTCCTTCCTCTATGGCCACTGGTGATGGGGTATGTGTAGGCATGGGATCTGTGTGCGGGGATGAGGGGGATATAGGTGGAATGGCAACCAATGGCACAGATTCAGCCCCTGAGAACCCTGCCTGTGCCTCAATCATACGTTCATCATCACTGCTATAGTCTGTGGGGGACTCTAACATCAGATGGACTGCAGGAGGGCAATGCACCTACATCACCTGTGAGGGGCAGACAAGAACTTTACATTACAATCTATACAATAGACACAGACACACACACACACACACACACACACACACACACACACACACACACACACACACACACACACACACACACACACAGACACACAACATGCATGTCGTGATAGAAGGCATGCAACATGCATGTGATACGGCAGATGGCATGCAGCGCAGACAATAATAGTGGTAGTTATCATACATCCATGGGTTGCACAGAACAGCATGCAGGTGTCACAATCATAGTAGTAGTTAGTATACATCCCTGTGTTACACCATGTAGACCAGCACAGGTTAACAGTACACCTGTCTGATGTGTGGCATATGACCTTGACAATCACATGTAGTATGACGTGATCTGCTGACGTGTGCAATGACATGCATACATGTTTAACACAATGGTGTCCTGTCAAATATACAGTGGTGTAATGGTGTCCCAATGCAGTGTTGTCTGTCCACCCTACAGATATACTGCACATTTAGCTGATGTGCATGGCCATTGCAGGGAATCATGAGGCGTCTCTATTGCTATACAGTGTGAGTTACAGACACAGTTCATAGCCATGACTGTGTTCAGATACAATACATATATATTGTACAATGTGACCCACATCACTGAGGTGTATACACACTAAGCCATGATGTGGAATGTGCGACACAGGTCACTGAAGGGTATACAGATGACACCCCTGCACATCTGCAACCATTTTGCTGCTGCCTGGCAACTATGGCCAGACATGGCGAACTCGTCGGTTCACCATGTCACACATGACATCTGTGTACCACACACACACACACACACACACACACACACACACACACACACACACACACACACACACACACACGAGGAGCATGGATGACATTGATGTCCGACACCAGCAAGGGGAATGTACTGTATCTGTGGGCTGATGTGGATACTGTACAGGTGACTGCTGTCATGTCGTGACACACTCAAGATGTTCAACACATCTTATGTGGTGGATTGATGTCACGACTACACAAGATGTGCACAGGCCTGTAGGATGTCTAGTGTTCCACATCTGCAATAAAACCATTACACAAAGGCCATAGTTGGACCATGTGTAGCTGTCAAAGGAAAAATCAAAGATCAATGCAGCCAAGGTTCAGTTAAGGTTCCTTTATTCTTGTACAAGGAGACAAAAATGCAGTTCAGAAATTAGTCTGACATTATACAGGAAATCCTTCATTATTATACCGTTCTATAAGTCATTGACCTCTCAGCTGATGTAATTAAATACAACTCTAAGCATTGTTCTAAAACAGGTGTTTACTAAGTTTTTCTGCTGATATAACAATTATAAATGCTCCCATGAGAAAGTTTTCTCAAAAACAACGTGGCCTTGCTGACCACCGGTCTGTAACAATTTGGTGCTACAATTCGTAATTCTTTCTTACTTCGAGCACAAAGCATATACTGATTTCAGCCTATAGTCTTATCTAGTTCCTCTACAGCTGCAATGTTCATTCAACACAAACAAGGTTATTTGCCTAAGTCGAATAGCATTTCAAAATGCTTTATTGTTCTCTTTCCCTGATGCTAGCAAAATCATCTGTTTCTCAGTGTATGAACAAGGTCATTCACTGAGCTGACCAGATGCAAAGTCAGAAAGTACATGTAATTATTTTCAAGCCTGTAACAGAATAAATGTGTTAACACTTTTAGGCTTCTAATGCAGCAAGCATAATGCTAATACATATATGAATACTATATATGTGAATACATATTTTTCTTACATTTCCCCCCTATTAACACTTTTATTCTCTTCAAAAGGATAAACAGTTTGTTTCTTCTCCTAACCTCTTCCGCTTGGGATTTGCGGTTAGGTGAGTCATTTCCTTTAAACTTCTGAAAGCATTTAATTTTCCAACAATTTATCAATCTCAGTGTTTTGATACAAGGTTTCAGATACTGACATGTCTATCAATTCTTTAATCAGTTTTTTTATGCAGGGTATGCCACAACACACACACACTCCCAACAGGAGTATCCCCACACAGACAACTATTAATATGTTCATTATGAAGGTTCCGCACCCCCCAAACAGATTCTGGAAAAAGTCCATCAGTGGGTTGGGGCCTGGTTTGGTCATGGCCGACACTTGCTGTATCACCTCAAGGTGGTCGTTTATCTCATGTTGATTGTCAGGTATATACGCACAACACTCTTCTTTGATTAAAGTGCACGTACCACCTCCCACCGCTAGGGTGAAGTCGAGAGCCATACGGTTCTGGAGCACTACAGTTCTCATAGCATTCAGTTCATCAGTTATCAATTCAAGAGCAGAAAAAGTTGCATTACTCATTACTTCGAGAAGTTTAGACAGTTTTTGCAGTTCCCAAATCGATTTTGCCGCTCCATATGCTGGTAATATGCCTGCCCACGATATGACAGCATCACTCAAGTCCATGTGTGTCAGCTTGGTATCCACGGTATGATGGTCTTTCCAGCCCGCCTCGATCCGTCCCACTGGATTCTCAGGCTTTCTGACAGCTTTCTTGGCTACATCTCGGGTATTTTGAATATTTCCCTGAGGCAAAACTGCAGTGTGTCGTATGGCCGGAACCAGGTACCCCAAAAAACAACTGCCGGACCAATTCTCAGGTAACCATTTATATGCTTTCTTACCACACACAAAATAACAATCCTCTACCTTAGTAGTTACTTTACTACGAAATGGCTGCCCTGCATAAAACATTTTCCTATCTATTATATACAGTTGCTTAAAAAGAACAGGATTATGATGCACATCACCAATAGTCTTGTGCATGGACTCAAGAAATTAGTCATAATTTGAGTTACAAACTGTATCCATTCTATTTGCTTTGGTATAACATTTGTAATGTATAGTCACATTGCACCTGCTCCAACCCACTTGAATTGTATCATTCTTATAAAAACATACAATTCCCTTTTGTGTCACAGGCAAATACAGTGCTACCTTATCATGTGCTTTGATAGCTACAGTCTCATAAACCAAATTTTCCCAGGTCTCATTGACCCCTAGGGGGACTGCAGTCATTAATAACCCCCCGTATGCTGTTGATATGGCTGTGCAAATCCAGCAATTCTAAACATTATAAGTCTCAGCATACACACGTGTAATTGCCTGATAAGTGTTAAAGTTCGGGTGCCAGTCTATGGTCGGCTTATCACGTTTATTCAGTTCAGCTGGTGTGGCTGGAAAAAGGATGGGCCACAGCAAAAAGATTATTGTTGTCAGTACAATCAACAGGATAATCATGCAATACTTTTGGGGTTGTTCTGCATTCCTGTTTGCTCTAGATTCTGTCATGTTTAGTCTTTCTGTGGAACAGCAAGATTTTTATCTAGCTCAAAGTTTTTGCAAAGTTTACAGTGTGTCAAATGGATCCAAGAGGATTTCTCACCGATCTTGACTGCTGTGGGTGTCGACAAGAGGACCTGGTAAGGTCCCTCCCACTTTGGCGAGTTCCAATTCTTCCGCTTGACAATCTTCACCCAGACCCAGTCTCCTGGGGCTACTGTCGCTTCCAACGGTTGATTTGGCTCTTTACCTGAAACAGAAGACTGCAAAAGATGTTTAGAGTTCAGCATATGTCCCATATACCTTGCTAGTGTACAGTCTGCTTCCTGGTCTGCGGGCATGAGAGATTTCCACTGAGGGGTATAGTATGCCCTCCCAAATATTATTTCAAAAGGAGTCAATCCTTTCGCATTTGGAACAGTTCTCATGCTCAACAGTGCCAGGGGCAGGCAGTACACCCAATTCTTCTGTGCATCTGACATCAATTTCCTAAGCTTGTTCTTTAAAATCCCATTGTGCCTCTCCACCAACCCTGCAGATTGAGGATGATATGCACAATGTTTTTTTAAAGAAATTCCAAAATATCTGCTGAGTTGCTGTATAGTTTGATTTACGAAATGTGTGCCATTGTCACTGTAGATCCTTTCCGGTATACCAAATCTGGGAATAATTTATTTAACCAGGGCCTTTGCAACCGTAGCTGCATCTGGATTTTTAGTCGGAAAGGCTTCCACCCATTTGGAAAACATATCTACAATGACAAGGCAGTAACGTTTATTTTCACATTTACTCAATTCTATGAAATCCATACAAATAGTATGAAATGGATACGGTGGTGTAGGGAAACTCCCTTGCTTGGGCTTTAACGCCCCCTGTGCATGATGTTTGTTACAAGTGTGGCATGATAAACAAAATTTTTTCGTATAGTTTGTAAATCCATATGTAGTGAATACCCGGTTGACTAACTGTACCATCCCCCATGTTGAGACATGGCATTGCCCATGGCTCAACAAAGCTGCATATCTAAACAAATTAGATGGCAGTATTGGTTTTCCTTCTTTGGAGATGTACAGTCCTTCCTTGAGGAGTGCTCCTCGCCTTACCCACTTTGGTTTTTCTGCCTGTGTAGTAAGTGTTTGCATTGTTTTCAACATTTCTAAGTCTAAAATCTCAGAAGGTTGTAATTCCTCGTTCAAAAGAAATGCTTCTGAGGCTGCTTGCTTTGCAGCTGTGTCAGCTCTTGTATTGCCTTTTGAAATCCTATATTGTTGCTTGGTATGAGCTATGCATTTACAAATAGCTACTTTCTGAGGTAACTGAATTGATTCTAACAAATCTAAAATAAACTGTGCATGATTAATCGGTTTGCCAGTAGATGTCACCATTCCACAATTTTTCCACTGTTGCGCAAAAACATGTACAGTAGAAAAAGCATACTGGCTGTCTAAAAATGTTCACACATTTACCCTTAGCTAAGGTACATGCTCGTGTCAAGGCAATCAATTCTGCTGCTTGTGCAGATAAGCTATGTGGTAAAGGTTTTGCTTCTATAATTTCGTATCAGAAACTACTGCATATCCTGTTAGGTTCCGTCCTGTAGGACCCTTTCTGCATGAGCCGTCCACGTAATATGTCACCTCGGCATCATCCAAGGGAACATCCATGAGATCTTTTCTGGGCAGTGTCTTTTGCTCAATTACCTGCAGGCAGCTGTGCGGTGTGCCATCTGCAGGAGTTGGGAACCAGGTAGATGGATTCAAAGTTGTACAATGTTCAATTATCATGTGAGATTGGCTTAACAAGATAGCCATACAGGATAGATGCCTAGCAGGGGAAAGATATGCTACCTTCTCTTGCAGTAAAATAATCGCGACTGCATGAGGCACTCTCAATGTGAGAGGGTGGAATAATACTACTGAGGCCGAAGCCTGCACTGCCATTGCAGCTGCAACTACTGCTTGTACACAGTGGGGCAAAGACCGCGCCACTGGGTCCAGTTGTGATGAATAGTAAGCAATGGGGCGTTGCTTGTCCCCATGCTGTTGTGTCAACACTGACGTCATATAACCTTGCTTACAATCTACTGTTTGGAAGAAACTTTTATGATAGTTTGGTAATCCTAAAACTAATGAGGATGCTATCAACTGTTTCAGTTTACAAAAAGCTAATTCTGCTTCTGGTGTCCATTGTATCAAATCTTGCGCTGCCATAGGTTTCTTAAAAATCAAGTTGGTTAACGGTGCAGATTCCAAAGCATAGTTTGGGATCCAGCTCCGACAAAAATTAGTCATGCCAAGAAAAGACATCATTTCCTTCTTGGTTGTGGGTTTTGGTGCTTGTAAGATTGCTATTTTTCTGTCTTCATCTAATGTCCTACCCTCTTTGGATATTACATATCCAAGGTACTTAACTTGTTTTCTCCAAAGCTGCAATTTAGTTTTGCTTACTTTGTGTCCTTCAGCGGCTAAGAATTTCAATAATGCTATGGCGTCTTCCTTACAATCTTGCTGGGTGGGGGCTGCCAGCAGGATGTCATCAACATAAAGTAAAATCTGACTACCTTTTGGTGGGGTAAACCCCGCCAAGTTACTTGCCATCTCTTGTGAGAATATCGTTGGACTTTCACAATATCCCTGTGGTAGTCGCATATATGTATACCGTTTCCCCTGAAATGTAAATGCAAACCAATACTAGCTGTCAGGGTGTATCAGTATTGAAAAGAATGCATTGCTAATATCTACCACAGAAAAATATTTTTGTTGAGGCTTTAGATCATTCAATAGGGTGTGTGGATCTGGCACCATAGGTGCCCTTGATATTACTGCATCATTTACAGCTTGCAAATCTTGGACCATACGCCGTTCTCCATTTGCTTTTTTAACCGGGAATAAGGGTGTGTTACATGGTGAATCAGGAGATTCCACCAGTATTCCTTCCTTAAGTAAAGCTGCTATGATAGGTTTAATACCTGCTTCTGCATCTTTTCTTAAGGGGTACTGCCTTTTTTGTGGTCTAAATGCTGACTTTGGCGTCATGGTAACTGGTCCTGCTGTACGAATAAGTCCTACATCTGATTTTCCTGTTGACCAGAGAGTCTCTGGTATGTCTAATAAAGCTTTTTCTTCTTCTTCTAATAAGAGTGCTTTTCAGCTGTCCCCGCTTGACTGCAAGTGTACAGCTGGGTGTGTCTGTGTTATCCAATTCAATTTCTGTCTTTGTACTCCTTGTTCTGACAGTTCTGATTCTGTCTGCTTTTCCCATTTTGTGACTTTTTATCCTAGATCTGCCCATTTCATACTCTTGTCCTTAGTTAAACTAACATGTGGTAATCAATTTGATTTATACAGTGCAAAGAACTCCTGGGGCAATGAACACCTAACTACACTGTTCCCTTTCATGTCCCAGTACAGATTACGCAATACTAATCTGTTTGCATGGTTTTTAAACAATTCTTGCTCATATTCTTTGTCAGGTCCTGAACTTACTGATAGCTACATTCATTAACTCTCCAGTTATTGCCCCAGGACTGGTCGTAACCAAGTCCTGGCTGTACCAATAAAATGTTTCACCCTCCGATTGCACTGCAAAAGTATTAATTTGTCGCTGTGCTTCCATACCCTGCATGGTCGGGACTACTGCTATGCCAAATAGTTGCATAAGGTCTCTGCCCAAAAGGTTCACTGGGCATTTCGCAGAAACAACAATTTTACTTTTCTGGGTTAATCCTGAAACAGGATCTGTTATCGCAATATTATGGGAGAGAGGCTCCCGATACATCTGTCTATTAGCTGCTTTCACTAATATGTAATCATGTGACTCTGAATTCTCCAGTAGTTTGGAGGGGTGTACCAGGGTTCGTGATGCCCCTGAGTCACACAGAAATTTGACTTCCCTCCCCTCTACCAGGTGTGTAACTTCTGGTTTCGTGTCAGCCAAATAGAGCTCCAAGCTCAATAAGGCTAGGTCTAATATTTCATTGTCTTCACTATCGGTAGCTTCCTGCACTTCCTCTATTTCTCCTAACACATTCTCTGCTCTGTCTATCACATTCTCATTTGTCCCTTCTTCGTTATTCCTATCTAGTGATTCTTGACTATCATATAGTCAGTCCTCACCCTCTTCATTTTTATCCTCCATAGCTGCCTTCTTATTTTTCTTGCAATCCCTTGCCATATGTCCCTTTTTACCGCATTTGAAACATTCACCCCTTTTCCTTCGCCCTTCAAAGTCCTCTGATTGCTGATCAGATTGTTTGTTTCCCTGGGCATTCTTCTTGCCCTTCTTCCCAGACTGTACTAAATAAATTTCTCCTTCATCTACAGCAAATACTTGGGCTTTCTTTTTCTTTTTGTTATTAAAATGCCTTTTGGCATGCCTAGCATATTCAAGCAGCGACTGTAATCTGCTTGTGCGATGATCTACCATATGCTTCGTAATAAAACTGCTTATGGGTGCAATACTGCCTTTTAAAAATGCATTCTTTAGCTGCTGCTCATATGAGGAATCATGTGTTTGGTCTTCAGGTATCTGCATTCCACAATAGTTATTAAAACATTCCAATAATCTGGCATAATACCTATCAACAGTTTCACCTTCTTGTTGGATGCATTGATTAATGCAAGTCCAGTCTGCCCTAGGCTTCCATTTCTCAGAGATTCGGTCTGTTAGACCTTTCACTCTGTTGTCTAACTCTGCACTGCTATGTGGGAGGGGCTTAAGCACAGCGTCACGGGGATTCCAGTTGCCAATCTGGTCCGACTATTTGTCTGACTACTTTTTCTACTTCCTCTCAGTTTAAGTGATAACTTAACCTCATGCCTTCCAAGTCTTCTAAAAACTTTCTAAAATTAACTTTTGGATGGGGAATTCCCTCAGTGGCTTTCCGGATATCTTCCGGTGTCCACGGTCTGTATACTAGGAGAGTTGGGTCCTGCCCTTCTTTTCCTGCCTGAGGATTTGGTACTTCTATGAGTGGGCATATCTCCTCTTCACTCATAGATCGCAAATTTTTATTTATTTGATATAACTCAATATCCCCTCTCAAATTGCGTGTTTGAGACCTAGTCTCGACAGGATCTCTGACAAACGGCTCTGCTTTTGTAACACCTCTACCTGACGGAACAGCAGGGTATCGTGGGGGTGGACCTGCCTGTTCACTCGCTTCATATTCTGGCAAGGGAAGCGGAGGGGGCAGAGGGGCTGATGCTATAACCAAGTTATTATCCTCTTTATCCAAAAATAATGCCTTTGAATTTTTATTTATTTGTTCCCTTCGGTTCGCTTCCTCAATCCACCTGTGTGCCTGAGGAATTCCTAATTTGCGCTGTCTTTTTAACTGCCCTTTGGAATCAGTTTTGAGTTGTTTTAAAAGTTTGACAAGTGAGGATTTTTCTAGTTTACCATCAAATTCATATTTATTAACCCACTTTGTGTAGTACTTAATGTTATCAGCACGTCGTGACCGCATGTATTCTGCGTCTTCGGTTAACGGCGGATTTTGGGGTCATTTTGTACACTTATTACCCATTTTGTCCTAACCTTATGAATGTTACGTAACCCTTCTTGTTTTTTAACGTGGTACCACGAAGATTTTATAGTCCCTTCAGACTATCTGCCTACTTATTCTGTTTCCCTGATCTATGACAAGATAGCAATTTTTCTGTCCCTGGATTTACACAAAAATCCTGACTGAACAAATACAATCAAGTCCCTGATCTAAAACAGAAAAAGTAGAATCACTACCTGAGCCTCAGCAATTGATCACCCCAGTCCGATTGAAACCTGCCCGTCAGCCGCAGATCAGAAAGTGGCCGGCCTCTGTTTATACGACAATTCAGTCGGAGGTCTTTTCGAACAAGAAGAACCATTTTGGTAACTTCTTCCGTACGGATTCAAGACACCAGGCCTGTCTGATCCAGGATAACCGAGAGGTTTCCGGTCAACAAAGGACCAACTTGTCTAAGGAAAAATCAAAGATCAATGCAGCCAAGGTTCAGTTAAGGTTCCTTTATTCTTGTACAAGGAGACAAAAATGCAGTTCAGACATTTGTCTGACATTATACAGGAAATCCTTCATTATTATACCGTTCTATAAGCCATTGCCCTCTAAGCTGACGTAATTAAATACAACTCTAAGCATTGTTCTAAAACAGGTGTTTACTAAGTTTTTCTGCTGATATAACAATTATAAATGTTCCCATGAGAAAGTTTTCTCAAAAACAATGTGGCCTTGCTGACCACCGGTCTGTAACAATTTGGTGTTACAATTCGTGATTCTTTCTTACTTCGAGCACAAAGCATATACTGATTTCAGCCTATAGTCTTATCTAGTTCCTCTACAGCTGCAATGTTCATTCTGCACAAACAAGGTTATTTGCCGAAGTCTAATAGCATTTCAAAATGCTTTATTGTTCTCTTTCCCTGATGCTAGCAAAATCATCTGTTTCTCAGTGTATGAACAAGGTCATTCACTGAGCTGACCAGATGCAAAGTCAGAAAGTACATGCAATTATTTTCAAGCCTGTAACAGAATAAATGTGTTAATCCTTTTAGGCTTCTAATGCAGCAAGCATAATGCTAATACATATATGAATACTATATATGTGAATACATATTTTTCTTACAGTAGCCATTGTATGACTGGGTGTACACACAAGCACATCACGCCTACTGTGTGTGTTGCTTCATGTCTCTGGCCATCCTCCATGGCCATGTGTGTACATGTGTTGGCCAAAGTATTGTGACAGGCATCTATTTCACATGTCTGTCTTGTCCCATATGACATACACCCATAGATGTCATATGCTCCACTGACGACAGGGTTATGCAGACAAAGGGTGGTATGTTTGGTATGTGGGATATGTTTTTCAGGATAGTTAGGCAGTGTTGCAGCCAGGCCACTAGAGGTCATGGACATGTCAAGATAGCACATCACATTGTGTGACATTCATAGCAGGGCTATGATCCACACCAGTGAATCCTGTGGGCTGGCCATACTCCAGCTCACTGTGTAGTACCGTTTGTACTCCCCACATGTGTAGTTCTGATCTGTAGTACATGTCCCTACAGTGAACAGCACCTCCACCATTGTATGCACAGCTGTCCACACATCTGGCAATGACAGTTTGTGAGGATTCATGTCGGTGATTCACATAGTTTGTAAGTGTTGCACATAGGTAGCCATTGTGATGCATTGCAGGTCAGACCTGTATATTGTGACAGGACCATACATTATGTGTACATGTGGTAAATGGCCACATGGCAGATAGATCTGTGCATTAAGATGCCTGATAAATAATAAAAGTCTCACCTGCAACGGTTTGCTGTCGCAGCAGAATGCCAAAGGTACCTAAATAGGAGTAACACAGCAGTATGAGCATTATCCACACCTGTATGATAGCTACAGGGTGCAATGTGCATGTTAATACATACACCAGTACATTAAACTATACTATGGTGTATGCACATGTGTGCATACACAGAGTAGCATACTATAGTATGCGGCATGTATGTATACATGCCTTGCTTATGATGTTACATTACATATTGTACAGTGACACATGCAACTATATGAATATAGTTATTATAGGTGCAGTAGTGACTTACCAAGCCACTCCAGGCTCGGTGGTTGAGAGACACCCACCTCCACAATATTGGCTAAGGCTTGTGGATGGTTTTCTGCAGGCGTCCCCAGGTTGGCCAGTAGCTCCTAGGTATGTGTGAGTGGGGGCTGGGTGGTTGGCCTACCACCTGTTGCACCTTTTTCCCTTGTGATTGCATTCGCATGCTGTTTCACCCATCTAATGAGGTCTGTACAGTGTCTGCGCACCTGCTGACATGTGCGGTTGTGGCCACCCACATCATTAACCCTCCTGCAAAGTTCCATCCACAGGGCATTTCGCTGCTGTGCATCTTGTGGCACATGGCTGAACAGGATATCATGATTGTCATGTAGGCATGGGATGAGGGCCTCATCCTCCAAGTGGGTATAAGGGGGTAGCCTTGTACACGGCATACCTGGAAGACATAATGATGGAGACAGGTCACAGTAACTCACAGAGACATACAGAGCTACAGCTGAACATACATGTGTATCGCATTTTTTACAATTAAATAGTTGTCTTTGCAAATCTACATAACAATGACACCACTGACATGTCTGTGTCACACACATGTGCCACTCAATGGTGAGTGGATATTATCACCATATATGTGTGTGCATCACCTGATTACATTGCTCATACCCCATGTGGATGCTGTCTTGATGTGGGCATGTCTGTTTGCCTGTACTGATGTTCCTACCTATCAGCACATGGCTGGATGTGTCCACATTAATGCAGTCGACCTTGATGCTGTGTATATGTCACATATAAAGACTTACACTGCCTTAACGGACATGACCTGTGACCCTGCAGACTTTCTCATGTAAGGTTTTACATGTATGTGTTCTGCCATATACATCTACATGGCACTGTACAGCAATTCAACATCATGCCATGTATCACCTGTGTTGCACATGTGATACACATGAGACACTGGCTAGCCAGATGGTATTTGCGGGGATGGATATCAACTATAGCATGTACAGTCAAAGTCAACTAGTAGGCTATATGCCCTGGGCCATGTATGAATCTAGGATGAAAGGTTACCTAGCTGTAGCTGACAGGCGGGACTCTGGGGCCAGGTGGAGCAGTGCCACAAAACTGATCCACAGGGTTAATGATACATTTACCATGTGGTCATCACACCATGTCTGAGAGGGGGGCAATGTGCAGCTTTGCTGGACAGGAATGCATAGTATGGCAGGACTATGTAAAGTGTATGGGACAAGGATCTGTCCAGCATGTGGTGATCCTAGCACTAGGAAGGTGGATGTCCATGAAGTATCTGTTTGAGATCAGGATGTGTACGTGTAGCATGTCCAACATCACTGGGTTGGACATGGATTTATTCAGGGTATGCATCATGTTACATAGTGGAGATGGGGAATGGGAAGGCTGGTGTAGGCCTTCTGTACATGGCCAATACCCCTTAAAGGAAATATGTGATCTGATATGGGTCACTTGAGTGTTGTGTATGGCTGGACAATGATCTCTATATTCATGAATGGCACCCTGTCATGATTAGGGTTGCCATATATGACTACCTGACAGGTGTGGTGACGTAGCTATCACAGGAAAGACAACTGCCCAGCTGCATCCCTTACACACAGTGTCCATTATGTTGACCGCTGCCTAGGTGGTAGTTCATGGGTACAGGGTTATTAATATAGGGGTGACAATGCAATATGTAGCTGTCAGATTGGGCTATATGTCACACACACCTTACCCACAAAGCCCTTTCTGTATGTTGTTCACAACACTCTGAGTTGGCTATTGCTCCTAGGTCATAGTCATTCGCATACTTCAATAGGCAGATGCCTTCTGTTAGTCTGTGTGGTATGGACTACGATGAGGGGGAGTACAATTAATTAACCCTAGCTTACTGTAGCTGGCACTGATGTGATGTGCATGTATTATTCAGACACCTTCTGCAGTGTTGGTTCTGCCAGCAGTCCCATTGCAAAACAGTCCTGTGACATAAGAATGTACATCTAGTATACTGAGTGTATGTGGAACACAGTATGGGTGATGATGTCCTATGACCTGGCAAGGTTATGATATGCAGTGTGAAATCAACCTTACTGTCATCTACATCTGCACTGCTGACATCAAATAATCTGATCAAGGTTCATGGCCTTTCAGACCAGACTCAGCAGGGTAGTAGTGCAGTACTTCCCATTATCAGTGGTGTCTCCCCCTTTGTGAGTTGTGATACCTGTTGGTGTGCACCATACAGTGTGTACACAGCCTGACATGAAGCTATGTTTTACATGATGTGTATGTGGAGAGCAACTTGTTTTGCCATATGTGTATGATACAACCTGGGATGTGGACAGGTCCCATGCAGCCTCAGTGCAGCTTGTACCTGCATAGTTGTGGGTACAGGGACTCTGTGGTGTATCTGGATATATTATTGTATACCTGTTGGGGGGGGCAGTGTTTTTATGTTATCCAAGACCCTATCTGGATTGCTTATTTATGCTCAGCACTTGTAAGCATTACGTAAGCTACTAATTACTATAGCACTCAATCTTCCTCATTACCTAGAGGTAAACAGGTTTTGTACATACTTTTCTCACTTGCTTAGAGTAAAATAGCTGTTGTACTCACTTTCTTCACTTATCTAGGAGAAATTCGTTTTACATTCATGCATGTCCACGGGTCAGCTGCCAGTGTTCTCTTCTGTCTATCTGATGAATATGGACATCTTGAGGCAATGTAGACATTGCCTCATGTACACAGACAACCCTCTCCACCTACCACCCAACACTACAACCTGTGAGAGATGCACTTATAGCCAAACTGGAGGTAAAGCTCTCTCCAACCAAGACTGACCCTGACAGTCATGTGGAGAAGGTAAACATTTGCACCACACTCATTACATAATCTCACTGAATCTACCCCATTAACTGGGAAAACTACTCATGTACCAACTCATTAGCTCAACGCATTCTGGAATTCATAAACACCAATTCCCTGGATCAACGTATCCACACACCCACCAGGGGCAACAATATCCTAGACCTAGGCATTACCAACATGAGTGACCGGTGTTCCACACCTGAAGTCAACTCCTCGTTGGTCCGATCCGACCATAACCTGAACACCCTTGATATCCACATCCCGCCCCCACCCCCCATTAAGCAAACCACAGTATAATATGTCTACAAAGCCAACTTCATGCTTCTTAAGACAGACGTGGTGAACATCATGACACCCATGCAGATGGACAATACAGTTACAACTGCTGATTCCTACACAAATGCACTCTATAAGCACTTACATGAGTGCATGGATCATGCTATCCCAAAGAGAATCAAGATGCTATACTCCTAATTAAGGAAGCCAATCTGGTGGTCTCCTGCCATAAACAAACTGCACAACAGAAGGAAGACACTGTTGCAAAAGAGAGTACAATCCCATGCGTGGAGGAGCTCCCTAGTCAGCCTCAGTAAGAAGGTGAGATCCCTTATAAGATCCTCCAAAGCTAGCTACGGAAACAAAACCGCCACTAATTCCAACAACAACCACAAAGCATTCTATAGCTATGTAAAATATCTCTATGTCAACTCCCAGATCTGCTCTGAGTTACAGCACAAAGGCACGAACATTACAGAACCAACTGATATTGCCAACATCCTGGCAGATAGGTTCAGTGCTACCTTTCCCCCCTCTCATCCCCTAAAGGGCCCATATCTATACAGAAGAGTGCAGAGTCTCTGTAATCACAACTATGCAGGTAAAAGCTGCACACTCTAAAGCCAATATCACAGCATCCATGGGACCGGACAACATCCCAGGCTGCGTTTTACACAAACTTCAGAACGTACTGACTCCCGACCTATGCATCATGTTCAATAATAGCTTCGCATCGGGCTTTGTGCCCCCTGAATGGCACACAGCAACAGTTATCCCACTCCACAAAGGTGGAGCCACAATGGACCATGGGACCTATTGCCCTATAGGACTGACTAGCCTGGTCTGCAAGGCTATGGAGCACATCATCATGGATCTCAGTCACAGAGACATTGGGTACCTCCAAACCTTTGTCCCCTCCCAGTTTGGCTTTGTTAAGGGCAGACCATGCCTCCTAAACCTGGTGGACTTCTTTGAGATAGTTACCAAGGCATTAGATGAGGGTAAGGAGGTCCACACAGCCTACCTTGATCTCTCAAAGGCTTTCAACACCATTCCCCATTCTGGTATTATCAACATACCCATCCACCTGAACATTAACCCCTACGTCATGTGATGGTTTGCAAAGTGGCTCATGGACAGAACCCACACAATGGGAGTTGCATATCCTAGGTCCGAATGCATACCAGTTACAAGTGGCATCCCCCAGGAGTCAGTCTTAGGACCCCTCATGTTTGGTATATACTTCTCTGATGTACAGGCAAGCACAGGAGGGCTTTGGCTGAAAAGGTTTGCAGACAACTGCAAACTAGGGGCCATAATTGTTTCCCCAGCTGATACAGACACCCTCTGGAGGGGTCACACTGAGACGGATACCTGGTGTCAATATCATGGCCTCAAGCTGAATGCCAAAAAGTGCATAGTCATCCCCTTTGGATATAACTAATTACCGGCGGACTACCACATAGGTGCTAGTCCCCTACATACAGAAAAGGTAATAAGGGATCTGGGAACCACAGCAGACAGCAATCTCTCCTTCGATACCCATAATGACAAGGTGGTTAGAATATACTTCTACATGGCCCCCCTAATCTCTAATGTGTTCGCATCTAGAACAATGGAGGCCATTGTGCCTCTCTACTCATGACTTATTAGATCCATTAAAGGATACAACACTCCATTTGGGATGTACATTACAAGACAACTGCAACAGCTTGGAAGACCACAACAGTACCACACCAAGAGGATTACTGACCTCAAACAGATGACATATGCAGCCCAACCTAAGAAACTCCAGCTGTACTCAGTTGCATACCGCATACTCACAGGTGATCTCTGCTTGACGTACAAGGCCCATGTCCAAACCAGTATTGCTGGATATGCTCCACCTAAACAGAAACCCCTGAGAGCCACATGCTCTAGGGATATACACCTAACCACAATAATGACTAGGACGTGCTGGACGGATAGATTCCCGACCCAGAGACTCCCCATGCTTTGGAACATGATTCCAATGTACATCAGGCAGGGCCCCTCACTAGCACTCTTCAAGGGAAACCTTGACGGGTGGATGGGAGACAGACATGTACCCTGGGGATCACTGCAGTGGCTCTGCTGGACAGAGGCACAGGGAACTAATGGCTCTGCCATTTAGAGGCACAGGGAACTAATCTAAGGGGGTGGCGGAAGGGAACACACTCTATCTAGGCTTATAAATACCCTTGGACAGACAGCCTAGTACCTACCTTTGCACTTATTACATGTTTTATGTGCATGGATAGTTAACTAGCTCTTCCATTTTACTTTGCTATCATGCTGATAAACTGTCGGGTGACTACAAGTCATATGTATCCTGTTATTGTTTATTGCAAATGCCAATAGACATAACTAATGTTTGCCTAACATAACCGTAATGCTATGTAACTTGTAATACATCATATCTGCCTATAATACTGTACATTACACAGTTATTGGCACAATATCCCACAATGCAAATCATAATTGCACAGCGGGCCAACCTTCGACATGTTATTCTCAGTAATACACCCATACATATGCCTACTGTTACAATATATCAACATATACTATCCCCTGTTATAGCACATACTTGTTGGACCAGCTCTGCCACTGACAGTGGCTGGTGAGGAATATTTGGGTTCAAAGCCCTTCTATAGCATCCCTTGTGGTGTATGCGGTGTTTGCCTTGTGACCTACAGCAGTACACACATAAATACTACAAGCGTTATTATGCTCAACAATACATCACTACAAGATAACTGTTTCCACTATATGGATTGCGTACTCTTTAAATATTTCAGAATAGGTACTACATACACAGACATACTGAGTGTTCTACATACCTTATTAGTAACCCGAGGTGTCGTTGACTGTTAATTCAATCCTTTTCAGTTTGTGTTTCAATCTTCTTTGTATAACATTCTGCTGGTATATACAGATGGTTTGAATGTGTGATAAGCCATCCTTTTATAGTTAAATATCGGTAACGTGCTATCCTGACCACCAATTGGTGTTCCAAAGTAGTTAATTAGATGCACATCAGCTATGCAGCTACTCCATTAGTCAATACCATGGCAACAGTGGTGTATAATTGAATACTCCACTTGGGCATTGTCCGTTTGCCTTACTTTCAAGGAAGACGGCCTGGATGTGTTGTTTGTGATGTATTTCAACAGCTATATGGAGACAGACAGAGCTATATTAGCTTCATGACTCCCATGGATTGTGTGTAATGCCTAGAAGATGTTGTTCTACATGTGAGTACAACTGTTATATTTCAGAACATTGCTACTTATGCAGGGTTTGTTTGTACCTGATACTTCTGCAGATGTTTCAGTCTGGCAAGGATGTTTGGGCAGCTCAAGGCTGTATGGCTATGCATGAGCTGTTAGGTGGTTTACAGTGTGCTCACCAGACATCCTTGGTTTGGTGTACATGTGTATCATACTGTGCTGTTAATCAGTAATTGATAACACTTCCCGGTGTACACACAACCCTCTGAAATGGGATTAGTGCAAACAAACCCTGTAACATCAGCAGCTGTTTCATTGTATAAAGCAACTATTTCACATAGGGCCATGTTAGTGTGTCTCTGACAAGGTATGTTAAGGCTTCTGCAGATGTTGTACAGTGAGTGAATGATTTGTGATGTTATTACAGTTTGTGTTGTAATTTGTTTGGGTATGGGGGTGATGTTGGTGGGTGTACATAGCAGATGCAGGTGTGTAGGAACTGCTTTTATACATAATCGATATGTGCGTGAGGGTTCCTTCCCTATTTGAATACCTATCCTTTAGTGGACTAATACTATGGTAATTGCAGGCTGATTCATTAAGGCACTGTTAATTGGTTCCTGTATAGCATGCAGGTGATGTTAGTCCTTGAATCCTTTCGGCAATACATCAGAATGTAATAAAGTGTTGCTACATGAAAGCTGTGTATTTCTGGCATAGGTATTTGTAGTCATTGGAGTTGTATTGGTGACTGACCCTCTTTGGCTAGGGTTGCCACCTTTTCAAATGGCCATAGTGGGACATTTACGGGACACACATCAGATTTTACAGGCCGACACAAACCCATGGTCAGTACAAGGGATAGAACTTTCTTTTTTGCCTAAATATAAGCTTATTCTTGTAGCAGTTTAGTTGCTTATCCTGTTTCTTGTAACATGTAGGTATTTTAGATACAGGAAGAACTATTGTATGCAACTATTACATTACATATGGGACATAATTATGTCCTACAATCTCAGGACATTTGCCACGTTTAATAATTTTGCTCAGGACACAACCGCCCAAAGAGAGACTGTCCCTCGCAAAGTGGGACAGGTGGTAACCCTAACACTGGCCCATGTCCATAGCACATATTTGTAATAGTGTATAGGCATATACTCTCCATATCCTTTGTTCATAAAGTTTGATCGTGGTGGAATGTGTGATTGCTATGGTCCACGTTATACTCATACATGAACACTTCAACCGCTGTATATGGGATACCTACAGAATCCCAAAACCACACAATTCTGACATCCACAGTAAAGAGCCCAGACTCCCATACCCCACATTAACGACAGAGACAGTAACTCGCAAAAGTAACACAAACATGGAACACACACACGGACACATTGCTACCCACCACATCCAAATAAACCATCCTACACTACGTATGAGCAGGTGGGCAAGCCCCACTACAAACCCCATGTGGGTGTCTGCACCCCCCACACAGCCCTAATTTAATATTCTACCTCCTAGATCGCACAAACAGATGCACAAAGCAAGCCCACATCCACACATTACAGTCCCCCAGGAATACAGACCACACTCAGAATACACACTTGCACACACTACAGCCCTCAGAAACACACTTACACACAGTAACCTACCTGAACTACAACACCAGAAGCACTGACTAAATGTCCCTTAACATCGGGATTTTAAACCTCGCACTTCTGGTGTTTCGGTACTGTGGTCTTTTGGACTTTAAGCCTCGTGATTGCACACGTCGGTATGTCAAGCAGTCAGTATTTGGTAGGTATCCCATTTATATGTACCTCCATGGTTATGTAGATGTTGTTAACCTATCTATATATCTACATATATACGTATATCCCCATATATCGACATCTCTCTCTCTCTCTCTCTATATATATATATATATATATATATATATATATATATATATGTTGATTTATATATATATATATATATATATATATATATATATATATATATATATATATAGATAGACAGCATACACCTTTCATTGGGTACATGCCGGTTTGTCCTATTTCCACACATTCCTACCTTTTGTGTTTTAACCTGTCAGTATACACAACTGCTATTGGTACATCTCAGGTAGCTTAGTGGTAGGTTATTGTGAAGATTGTGTACATGGTTGTGTGTTCTAATCCTGGCAGTGGTAATTTTACCTCTCAGAGCAGGCACTGGTAGTGCAAGGGTGATTAACACCCATTTCAGCGGTTGTGTGTTCCAAATGTTTATTATTCTATGGAATACTATCTATATATGCAAGCTGTGGTTAAGGTATACTATGTAACATGTAAATCATCTCTGACTTTATTGGGGTTTGAACCAGGACTGCATAGATATTATGCAAATGCTGTAGCCATTACACTATTGACATTGACGTTCCTTCTGCCTATTTCCTATGTCCTTGAATCCTATGTGTAAGCTTGGCTACACAACAGGCGGAGCCACCCACACCCAGTGAGCTTCTCGAAATACCTACATGACACATGAATTGGGAGACTATACATTAAGATCCTAACTACATTTGGCATAGCCACTCACTGACACACTTCAGGGCTTCAGGGGAAACCTTGATGTGTGACTGGCCAACAGTACATACACCTCTGGGATCATGTGTCCCAGACACATACAGCCAGAGTGTGGGGGAGCCACTCCAGTTCTACAGCTGCAAGACCTGTTGGGGAAATTGAATGCTGTTGGTTTGTCATGTTAACATGCCCTTTTGAGATTACTATGTGCCCCTATCACCCTACAGCACACCAGTCTTCAACAGCTTCCAGCAACTCTGCCTGGAATCACTTCATTGGCTATGCTTGACAGAGGCTCAGTTACTTCATCAATGGTGCAGGTAAAGCCACCACATTGTAGCTATGCTTCTAAATGCCCTTGGGCAGATAGCCTACTACCTGTCTGTGAACCTCTACAGTGCAGGCCATCTCCAACATCATATGTGATTATACAGAGTTTTCTGATCACAATATACAGTGTACATTCACCATGTAGTCAGATAACAGTTAAGTACAGCAATAGCATACAGACTACTGATACATAATCACACCAAAAGCCTATCTTGGAAGCTAGTGGACATGTATAGGTTTCAGGCTTTGTATTGCTTACCAGTAGGTTACCTACAGGAAAGATGGGACACAAGCACAGATAGGATACATGCCTGCAACAATACCATACCAACTTGCATGTGTCAGCCTAATGCTTTGGAATGCTGGCCAATGCTATTGGTGCACCCATGGTGCCATTTTTAGGCAGGTCTCAGAGGTGGATCTCAAGTCCATGAACTGCACAACAGCGGAATCAATGAGGGTTAGGCGACTCAACACCAGGGGTAGTACTCACAACATGCACGCACTCACAGCACCCCTCAGTATGGACAACATCTACATCTGTTCTGTGACTGGGACCTGTATAAGGCTCCTGTGAGCACACAGGCACTACCAGACTACAACCCATAACACACATTTCAGCCACTGTACATGGACTGGCACAGACGTGCAGGGGGTGTATCCATATTCATCGGGGATACCTACACCTCCAAGTTAGTGGGGCAGCATGATACCTCTGGGATCATCCATTTGCAGCTAACATCAGCCATGACTGCAATGCAAACTGTGAGCTGCTACAGATAACCCTCCATGACCCAGGAGCACCACTACAACTATCTGGAGACAGTGGTAAACATGACAGTCCTACCAGACACCCTGTTATTGATCATAGTCGGCTACCCTACACATAAGTGGATAACCTACTTGAGTATGCACTTCCAATCCCAGCACTTCCTGGGATTTATCACCTCATATGGCCTGTATCAGTTGGTAGACGGACTAACGAGAGGTGAAAACATACTAGAAGTGGTAATCACTGACATGTACAACAGGTGCATTACAGCAGAGGTAAACCGGTCACTGTTTAGATCTGACCATGAACTATTCACTGATGATTTCTACTCTCAACCATCTCCCCCACACAAGGAACACACAGTGAATACCTTTCCTACAGCTAAATCCACAGTACTAATGACAGAGGTGGGAGGGTTCACAGCCCCCATGCTCAGGGATGACACTGCTCAAGATACAGACAGAATTACGAATGCACTCTATAAGCACCTACAAAGATCTATGGGTAGTGCCATCAATGGTAAACCAGGACTAGCTACTCCTACACAAGGACACCAGTTTGCTGAACCCCTGCATTGTACAGGCTATACAACAGAAGTAGTACAGTAGTCCAGAACAACAGCAAATCCCAAGACATGCAGATGTCTGTGACCAGTATTAGCAAGATAGTTATGTTACTCATGTAATCATCCAAGGCTGACATACACAGGTAAATAGGCATGGATTTGGAATATGACCACAAAGGCTTCTTTGGCTATGTCAAGGATGTAAGCAGTAAAACACATATTTGCACTGTGCTGGTGCAATATTACACTGAATATACTGACCCTACTGATATCACCAACACACGATGATACATTCGGAGCAAGCTTCACCCCCTACTGGGCCCACAACAATACCCAAAATGTACAGTATCCCAGACATCTGTGACATACAGGTGGTAATGGCCCTTTCAAATGCATGACAGAGCACGAACTGAGGCAGATGGTGTCCCAGACTGCATCCTGCAGACACTACAAGACAAAGTGGCCTCCCCGCCTTATGTAGCAATTCACCATCAGCCTCTACACAGGCTACATGGCCATTCACTGGTGCAAGGCAACAGCTATTACACTCCACCAAGGTGGTGACACAACTGACCATGGTAACTACCACCCCGTTGGCCTGAGTATGGTAACCTCCAGACACTTAACCCAACACAGGTCACCTTGATTGAGTGCAGATCATGTCTACTGAACCAGTTTAACATCTTACAGCCACCTAGACTTTAGGTGTGGGGTGTGGTAGTTCACACATACTACCTGGACCTTGCCTAGGGTTTTGACACCATTCCCCACTCAGGTATTATTTCTACACTCACCAGCCAGTACATACACCTATACATCACAAGTTGATTTTCCAACAGGCTTACACACAGAACCCACATGGTAAGCCTAGCAGCCTCCAGGTCCAACTCTTGACCAGTCACAACTGGTGTCCCACAGGATTAACTCCTGGGACCCCTACTGTTTGCCATATACTTTTCAGAGGTATGGGCTAACACAGGTGGACTACAGCAGGCCATGTTTGGAAATTACTGCAGACTGGGAGCCATAACTGACAGTCCAGCTGTAAGAGACGTCCTTCAAGGGGCCTCACATAGACCAACACAGGGTGTCAGAGTGATGGCCTCCAGCTAAAGGCCACATACTGCATGGTCATTCCATTTTGGGAAACTACACACACACATATTAACACGAGTGGCAGACAGTATAATTCAGATGACGTAATGGGTATGTGGGGACTACATTACACAGTGATCTCTCCTTTGACAGTCATATGTGCGAAGTAGTTAAGACATCCATCTATGCAGGCCATCTGATTACTTAAGGGTTCACATCTAAACAAACTTAGGTTATTGTGCCTCTTTACTCATCAGTCATCAATCGCATCATCGAGTATGATAACCCATTTTGGATGTACCTCAGAAGACACATCTGACAGCTGGAAGGGCCACGAACGTACCTCACATAGAGGGATATAGCCCTCAGACATGTGTCCTATGCTGCCAGACTGCATAAACTCATGCATTACTCAGTGGCATATGGTTTACTCAGGGATGATAGTTGCTGGCCAACAAAGCTGTGTCCAAGTCAGGCTTAATGGATATGTTCCATCTATGGGCTGGGCATCCATGTCACAGTGAGCCACACACTGTGATGAGCTACACCTTGCCACAACCATAACTGGAAGATGCTGGAGTGATAGATTCCTGTCACGGGTACTGCCCATTATTTGGAACTACATCCCTGATTATATTATACAAAACTCCTCACTAACACTCCAGGGAATCCTTGCAGAGTGGGTGGGAAACAGTGGATACCCCCCAGGGATCCTGCAATTGGCTCTGCTCCACAGAGGGACAGTTAGTTAATCAATGGGGTGGTGACAGCAGACACTTTTTGGCTATGCTTATAACTGGTCTCGGGCAGTTAGGCATGTACCTACCTATGCATTTATGAACCTATACATACAGTATGGACACATGCTGATTGCTTAATTTACTGTTCAGGTATTGACTTACCTTGTGCCAATTGCAGTTGTGTGTACAATAGTTGAGAGCTGCCTATGTAGGATGCACACAGTAGACCACGTATACATGACAATTTACTGGTGGTGGTGTGTGTGTTCCATCCATGTTTGCTTTGTGTGCAGGTGGAGAAGGGTGTCAGTCCATAAGTGCCTACACTGTCAGTGTGTGTGCTATACATTCCCTCTTTGCCAAGGCATGGGCATACTGGGCACACCTCCATCTGCCTACTGAGGCTGGCACAGGGTGTTCATTGTCTGAGTCCCTCTGTGCCTGTGGGGCCCTTGGCAATGGTGGGGAGCTGTGAGGGCCTTCACTATTCTGTTCCTGCTGCAGCTGTTTCCACAGGATTGTGTAGCATGGCACATACTATGAAGATGTGGGCACATGTACCTGGAAAGTACTGCAAGGCTCCGCCAGATCTATTCAAGCAACAGAACCATGATTTTGACATACCAAACACATGCTCTATGATGATTCTGGTTTCTGCATGTGCCTCATTATGGCGTTCTTGCGTGGCTGTGTGTGCATTTCTGATGGGAGTCATCATCCATGGTTTCAGTGCATAGCCAGCATCCCCCACCAGGTGGCCATATGGGATGTCCCCCCTGGCAAATACCTGATACAGCTGTGAGGCATGCCAGATGTGGGAGTCATAATAGCTTCCAGGGCTTCCATCACACACATCCATGATAATTCCCTGGGCATTGCACACAACCTGGCAGTTAATGGAGGGGAATCTCTTGTGGTTTATGTAGCGCCTACCCTGCTACCAGGTGGTGTCTTGATGTGTATGTCCTTGCAGTCTATTGCACCCAGTACCTCTGGGTAGTCTGCCACACGGTGGAAGAGACGCATATTGCTGGCCAACTCCCCCTGCATTTGGGGGAGGTATATGTGCTCATTGGCATGTGGTAACATGGCATCCAGGAACTGGTGGAGTACCCTGGATGCTGATGGCTGTGAGAGCCCCATGATATCCCCAGTTGGCCTTTGAAAGGTACCTGTGGCTAGTATTCTCAAGCTTACACAGACCTTCGTGTCCACTGGGATGGGTTCTCCTCTTTTATTTCTGGCTCTGAGGTGTGGCTGGCACAGCTCAACAAGTTGCTATATGGTCTCCCTGTCCCCCTGTAATCCTCTACTATCTCCAGATCATGTAACCCCTGGTAGGTTACCCTGGGTCTGAACACTCTTCTCCTCCTCCGGTGCCCGAGATGGTTGTCAGCATCATCCTCCACACCACCGTCAGTCTCCAACACATGCTGGTGAATTAAATCTATGGCAGCCCCTAACATGTACATATTAAATGTTCCCCGTCTGTATATACCAATAGTGCAGAGTGTCTGGGAATACACAAGTGTGTGTGTGTGTGTGTGTGTGGGGCTTTCACACCTTATACTATTGTGCAATGGATGATGCTGATGTAATTTGGTGTGTATGTGCAATTCCAGCTGCAGGGTATTTTAATTATGGGTTTTACAGCAGGTACTGCTATTGTGGGGCCTTTGGTGTTGACTTACACTTGGCTGCTGCGATTCATCTATTGCCCTTTACTTCCCTTTTCAACCCGATTCCCCTCCCATTGTCAGGCATGCATCCAGCTTCCTGCTTTCTTGTTTTGTACTTTCACAACCCAGGATTGTGTTGCGAAATGGGTTATGTAGCTGATCTACTGCAAGTTTGCTTTGTTCTGCTGTGACAGTTCTCTTTTCTTTTCAGTACGGCACCTCCCTTTTCCTGTGCTGCAGGTAGCTGCTAGCAGCCTTGTTAGCTGTTGTCAGTGGCCCACTGTGAGTTCCTAGGTGTTAATTACTCATTTGTACTCCAATTACCATGCTGCAGCATTTCCTTATTGTCTTCCCATATCCTTCCTGTTTCAGCTATACTGTTTACCGGGTTTTGAGTGCATTTTCATCCACATTCACATGCACTTTCGGTTATCTTGTGTGCTCTCAGCTAAGCAAAGCTATGGCTACTTCCACACCCCTAGCCTGCGGCTTTGCTTAGCAACAGGCAACCCGGATTAGCAATGTTCCAATGTGCTTACAGCTACGGTGGCGCACCCCTCTTTTGATGTCATGTTTACCTCCAGGCCACACCTCGGTGTTGTACCGCCACGCTGTGTGGTACATCCTTACACTGGTGGGGATTTTGTGATTCAGTATTACTTTACTCATTTGCATGGCATTGACTACTAATTCCTAGTTACCACACAGAACACTGTCACAGACCTTTACCAACCCTTGCGCCATGGTTATGGTGTAGCATGCATGCCATTAACTATTATGGGGAATTCATGAATTGTGTTACATTGCAGTTTTATGACATCTAAATATATTTTCATTGTGATCCCATTTGCACACTGATGCACTGCAAATTTACTCTGCGTTAGTGTGGCCATGACATTAAATGTTATTTGTTATGTGTTTTGCATGTTTTTTATGCCATTGGCTATATATTTAGCCATTGGCATATATTAACATTACAATACGTAAGTTTGGTCCGCTTTCATGGCTCCAATTTTATGTTTGAAAAAAGGTAAACCTTTTTTTGGTTTATATTTCTTCATGCTTATGCTACGCCTGCACCACTTCATGCATCACTATATACCTTCATTTGTATGCTACACTGCTGCGCATGGCGTAATTAGCATAGATGCGCCGGGAGCTGTGCAGCTCTGGCTTATGCTGGTAGTGCACATGGAAACAGCTCTTACCTGAATCGCTCGGTGGCCATATTGGGCATTAGATCACAGACGCTACTCCTGCGCCTGGCGCAAGCTTCATGAATCCTGGGGATGGTGTTCAAAGTTTCATCCCAACCTGCTGAAATGATTGAAAAAGGTCAGAAATAAATTTCAGGTAATAAAAAACTCACATAAATGACTTATTTCAAAAAGAAAATGATACGAGGCATTTGCTAAGCACAAAATGCATTATTAATTAAATGAAAAGCACAAAATGCATTATTGATTAAACAAATGTTTAAAGCCATGGTATTTGATAAAATTATTCAAAATAACAAGTACAATGAAAGGGCAAAATGAGCATGGAAAAGCAAAGCAACTGCATTTTTTTAGTAAACGACCACATTTTTTTTATATGAGCTACTATTTCGTATTGACTAAAGCTATTTAAAGTATAACTAGAGCTGTTTGAAGTATCTCAGAGTGTGTAAAGTGTTTGCAGTGTGTGCTTATTACAGTGCAATTATTTCAAAGAGTTTACTGTATGCAAAGTACAGTTATTTCACAAAGTGCCGTCATTTCAAAGCATTTCTTACACTGTACAGATTTATTTCACAAAGTACAGTAATTTTGAGAAGTTTCTTGTGCTGTGTACAGTTATTTCACAAAGTGCAGTCATTTTGAAGTGTTTCTTATACTGATAAGGGTGATTTCACAAAGTACAGTTATTTCAAAGTGTTCTTATGCTACGGAGACTTATTTCACAAAGTGCAGTTATTTCAGAGTGTCTATTGTACTGTTGAGCATAATTACAAGTTTCTGGCATAAAACTTCTGATATATAGGTGTGTATGTTCATACATATTACTGTGTGTTGGCATGGCAGACCCATTTCGCTGACCCAGTCCACTTGTGTTTGATCATAATATTACAGACAATTGGAGAGTGTTTGAGCAGGGATATGATATTTTCATACAAGCATTTTTTTCTGATAAAGATGCATGTACGAGGGCATTGATTCTGCTTAATCTGGCAGGGTAAGAAGCCATTGAAAGAGAGTGCTCATTTGTGTATGCACCAGCAGTATATGCAGGAGAAGGGGAAAGTCGTCATATTGTTCTACAAGCTGAATCAAGGGAAGACCCCGAGTGCTTGAAATGTAAATTTAGAGAAATGTGTAACCTCCAGACAAATGTTACATTGGATAAGCACTTATTTTATACAAGAGACCAAAAGCCAGGAGAAACTTTTGCAGCTTACATTACTGACTTGAGAAACAAAGCTAAAACATGCAGATTTGGTGATTTGAAAAATGAGTTCATAAAGGACAGGCTTCTGTGTGGTGTTAATAATGCTGCAGTGAGAAAGATTATGTTTCAAGACAGTAATTTAACATTGAGCAAAGCCATAGAGATTTGGCAAATACACGAGCTTACAGAAAGGCACACAAACATGCTTGAAAGTTCATAGGTTCATAGGTTCATAGGTTGATACTAGGCTATCTGCCCTATGGCATTTATAAGCCTAGCCAGAGTGTGTTTGGCTTTCGTCTCCCTTTTAGATTAGTTAATTGTGCCTCTGTATAGTAGGTCATAGAAGATAGCCCTTTTAATGTTAGTTTACTGTGCCTCTGTCTAGCAGGGACATAGAAGAGATCCCAGGGGTAAACTTACAATCTCCCATCCACTCATCAAGATTTCTCTTGAAGAGAGTCAGTGAGGGGCTCTGCCTAACATGGATTGGGATTTTGTTCCAGAGTGAGGGGAGCCTCTGGGATATGAATCTGTCCCTCCAGCATGTCCTATTTATTGCTGTGCTGAGGTTTAAGTCCCTGGAGCATGTAGCTCTAAGGGATTTGGATTTCCTGAGGTGGAGCATGTCCTTTAATTCTGGGTTGGACATGACTTTATACATAAGGCATCGATTGCCTCTGAGTAGGCGGTAAGCAACTGAGTAGAGCTGGAGTTTCTTTAGCCGAACTGCATAGGGCATGTGTTTGAGGCCCTTGATCCTCTTGGTGAGGTACTTTTGGGGTCTCTCATATTGCTGCAGGTGTCGGGTAAGGTACATCCCAAATGGGACATTGTATTCAATTATGGGCCTGATGAGTGATGAGTAGAGGGGCACAATGACCTCTCTTGATCTAGATGTGAACCCTTTCATGATAAGGTGGGCTATATAGAAGGTCTTTCTAACCACTTTGGCAACGTTATTGTCAAAGGAGAGGTTACTATCTACTTGGGTCCCCAAATCCCTAATTATTTCTTCCGTACTTAATGGATTACCACCTATGTGGTAATTTGTGGGCACTTTGTTTTTCCCAAAGGGGACGACTATGCACTTTTTGGCATTTAGCTTAAGGCCATAGCTCTGGCACCAGGTATCCATCTCTGTGAGACCCTTTTGGAGGATGCTTATGTCAGCTGGATAGTCAATTATGGCTCCCAGTTTGCAGTCATCTGTGAACTTGGTCAGCCATAGTCCTCCCGTGTTAGCCTGTACCTCAGAGAAGTATATACCGAACAAGAGAGGTCCCAGGACTGAGCCTTGTGGGACGCCACTTGTAACTGGTTTAGAGTCTGACATGGCACCTGCAATTCTGACCATGTGGGTTCTATCCCTGAGCCAGTTTGCAACCCATATTGTGACATAGGGGTTGATATTTAAGCTGGTGAGCTTATTTATGATGCCCGAGTGGGGTATTTTGTCGAAGGCTTTTGCAAGGTCCAGGTAAGCTGTGTGGACTACCTTCCCTTCATCTATGGTCTTGGTAACTGTTTCAAAGAAGCCAACTAGGTTTAAGAGGCAATATCTGCCCTTAACAAAGCCGAATTGGGTAGGATCCAGTGTCTGGAAGTTCCCAATGTCTTTGTTTATGAGTTCCATGATGATACGCTCCATAGCTTTGCAGACCAGACTAGTCAGGCTTATAGAGCGATAGTTTCCGGGGTCCATTGTGACACCACCTTTGTGGAGTGGGACCACTGTTGCTGTACGCCATTCTTTGGGTACATATCCTGTAGTAAGGCTGAGATTGAAATGTGACTTTACGTGAGGGTTCAGTTCTTCTTGGAGCTCATGTAAGATGCAGCCTGGGACACTGTCCAGTCCCATTGAGGCTGTGTTTTTTGCTTTGGAGAGGGCAGCTTTCACCTGTGCATCTGTGATGTCAGAGAGGCTACATTCTGTTGGGATAGACATTTGCTCTTTTGGGGGGTAAGTGGGGGAGAAGTTTGCACTGAACCTGTCTGCCAGGATGTTGGCAATATCTGTGGGTTCAGTGTATTTTTTGTCATTTTGCACTAACTCAGAGCATATCTGGGAGTTGCCCCCCAGATTCCTGACATAACTAAAGAAGGCCTTGTGACTATCTTTAGCGTCTTGTGCAATTTTTCTTTCGAAGCTGGCCTTAGATGATTTTATGAGGGATCGTAGTTTCTTGCTAGTACTGATCAGAGATGCCTTCCCTTTTTGGGATTTTGCTGTATCATGTAGTAGCTTCCTTCTTCTGTTGTATAGCTTATTTATGGCCGGGGTCCACCAGACAGGTCTCCTGCCTTTGGAGGAGTGAGTCTTGGTTTTATTTGGAATAGCACAATCCATGCATTCATGTAGTTGTCCATAGAATGCGTTTGTAAAGGATTCTGCGGTTTGGGCAGTATTTTCCACTGGCCCGGGGGCTTTGAAGGATTCCACCTCGGTTTTGAGAAGTGTGAAGTTTGCTTTTGAGAAATTTTTCACCGTGGTTTCCTTGGCTGGGGGTGGGGATGGGATGTGGATGTCCAGTGAGATTAATTTATGGTCTGATCTTACCAATGAGGGGTTTACCTCTGGTGTGGAACATAGAGTCCCCATGTTGGTGATGTCCAGGTCCAATATGCTGTCCCCTCTTGTGGGAGTGGTGACCAGTTGTTCCATAGCATTTGAGTTTATAAATTCTAGGAACCATTGGGCGAGGGTGTTGGGGCTTGAGTAGTTTTCCCAGTCAGTGTTTGGGTAGTTGAAGTCATCCAATATTATGGTGTTTGGAGAGACCTTCATATTCTCCAGTGTTCTCAGGAAAGCTGAGTGGGGTTCCTGGGTTTGGGAGGGTGGTCTGTAGTAGGCTACAAAGTGAAAGGCAGTTTTGCCCACTGTTAGTTGCACATGGATGGTCTCCAATGCTTCGTGCAGTGCCACTAACCTGGAGGTGTGGGTATCTTTGATGAATATGGATACTCCCCCTCCTTTTGTGGTTCGGTCCGAATTTTGGGGCCGAAAAGCATGGTATGAGGTATAATCTGGTAGTGCTGGGGTGCTCTCAGGAGCCTTGAACCAGGTTTCTGTTACTGCACAGATATCGATATTCTCCATACTGAGGAGAGCTTCGAGTGCATGCATCTTGAGGTTTAGACTTCTGGCGTTGAGCAGTATTAACCTTAGTTTTTTTTCCTTGTGTTGTCTATGGAGGTGAGTTTGTCTTTTGAGCCTTGCCTAAAAAAGGCACTATGGAGGTGACAAGAGCCTTAGCCAGTATTCGAAAGCCCAGGGGTGACAGGTGCAAGCCATCCCTAGCGAAGCAACGTGGCTTGTCGAACATATCATCCCAGGCTGACAGACACTGGATCCCCTTTGAATGACACCAATACTTTAGCCAATTGTTAAAATTGATCATTTTTGTCTTTATACTGTGACATCATTCTTGGTGAGGGCAAGATGCTACTTAAGGTCAGGGTCATACTGGCCTGGGCTACATGATCAGAGAGCTCCTCTATGTCTCTTTTCATATAGTCCAGGGAGGTACATCTCAGGTCATTCACACCAGCATGGACAATGACGGAGTCATATTTGTACTTGCTTTGGAATGACCTGAGTGCTTTTGTTATGTGGCGGATCCTGGCACCCAACAGGTAGCTTACAGTGACCTTCTCCTTGTTCAGTCTGGTGAGTGGGACATCAGTGTGTCTGACAATAGAGTCACCTATTACAAGTGTATTAGGTGTGTTGTTTAGCCTTAAGGGCTGTGAATGTGTGGCACACTGACTTTGTGAAATATGTGATATGTGGGTATTGTTGTGGGGTAGCGGTTGCTTGGATGTCTGCTTTGGCAGATTTTTATTTAGAGTCTCCGAGTATGTTTTTGTGTGTTTATGTGTTTGGTTTGCTGATGCGATAGGTCTATGTGAGACTGGATTTGTGGTGTGTGTGGTTACCGTCTCCTCCTGACTGACTGTGCCAGTACTGGGTTGAGAGAGCTCAGCCTCCAGTTTGGCTGTATAGTTGCATCTCTCACATATATTTGAGCTTGTTGGGAGGAGGAGAGTGTGGTCTGTGTACATAAGGCAATTGTAACATTGCCTCAAGATTCCCAGATTCACTAGCTGGACTGGAGAGTAACCCTGAAACTGACTTTTGGGCATGCCAGAATAGCATAAGGAATTGCTTTTTGACTGATCAGAAAGGACCAATAGGGAGCCAAGTACTTATAAAGAGTATAAGAGTGTAATGCTTTAGTATGTTAGTGTTTACTTATAAGATTACTTATAAGAGCAAGTGCAGGGCTTTGTAATGAAACTAGAGTGCTTACTTTGAGAGTTAGAACAGTTCTAAGGGAAAAAGTGAAGAGTAGACTTTGTGGAGCCGGGAATAGTTTAAACCTGTTTAAGCGGCGCTGCCCGATGCTGCGCTGTGCACAAAATCGCACAAAACCACACAAATGCGGGTTTTAAAGCAGGGAAACTGAAAGAGATAGGAATTTGCCCAAAATGACCAATAAGCTACTAGTTTCTGGGCTGAGGCCACTCCTCCAGGGACTGATAGGCTGCTCAAAGCTCCCCACTCTCACTGGTGAACAGAGAAGCTTCCTCCTATCCAAGTAAGGATATGGGCAACACAGGAACCTATACCACAATCCAGAATTCAGCAAAGCCTGAAATCTGGACTAATCTAGTTCAGCAAAGGTGGGAAAAGAGAATATTTTTTTGTTTTGTTGAAAGTGATAAGAGCATGGTTTCAGCAGCATATGGCTAACAGAAACAGACCTAAGCACATGGCAGCTGCAGCCCCTGTGGGATTTTCATGGAGACCCTGTACCTTTCCAGCAAGTTCTAAGACTAGCTCAGTAAAACGGACATGCTCAGTGCAGCACACGGGTGAGTCAGCAAAGCCCAAGTCAAGTCTCATTATTAACTGTTGTATTTGTGGTGCCAATCACAAGTCCAAAAGAGAAAAGTACTTAACATTTGGTCAGCAATACCACAAGTGTAAAAAATGGAACCACTTTCAAAAGCTTTGTAACTCAAGCAAGCCTCGTTCATTTATTAAGAAAGGTCACTCTGAAAAGTAAGTTCATCATATAGAAAGCTGCAACTTTACTTTCTATGTAGATGATGTATCAATGGTTGGTGAAAAGGTTAATGCAGTAGATTTGTTGGCAAAAATGAAGTGTTTTGTACTGTCCTGATTAATGGTAAATCCACAGAGCTCAAAGTGGACACTGGTTCAAAATGCAATGTTATGTCAGCAGAAACATTTGCTAGAGTAAGAGCTACTGAACAGCTTAATTTGGCCAATTGTGCAAAGCGTGTTGCTTATGGAGATGAAGAGATTCAAACCAAAGTCTCAATAGTGCTTTCAGGATATTCAGCTTGGAACAGTTACAGCTTGCAATTTTATGTAGTCAAAAGACTGGTGCAGTCATTATTAGGTCTCAGAGACAGTTTAAAAATGAAAGTGCTTTCTTTTACCAAAGAAGTCCATCATGTAAGCACATGTCCTGGTTCCAGTTTCACTGATGCTATTTTCTCAGATTATGCTGATATTTTTGAAGACAAGTTAGGTAAACTTCCAATTGTGTACTCCTTAAAATTAGACCCAGAGGTCAGTCCAGTGGTCAGACCAGTGAGAAGAGTTCTGATAGCTATGCAGGACAGAGTAAGAGTCCAGTTAGATAAAATGGCGTAGCAAGGTTTGATTTGTCCAGTCACAGAACCAACTGAATAGGTGTCTTCCATGGTAGTCCCTCATAAGAAAAGCTCAGATGAAATCAGATTATGTATTGACCCAAGAGACTTAAACAAAGCATTAAAGAGACCCCACCATCCTATGATTACAGTCAAAGAAGTTGCTACCCTCATGCCACTGTTTTTTCTATCTTAGATGCAAAGAGTTCATTTTGGCAAGTAATGCTTGATCACAAATCTTCACTACTGACTACATTCAGCATGCCATTTTGTAGATACAGATTTCTCAGAATGCCTTTTGGAATAAATTCTGCCAGTGAAGTCTTTCAGTGTGCAATGGAGCAAATTTTTTCAGGCTACCCTTGTCTGTACTATTTGATGATTTACTAGTTGGAGGCAATGGTGAAGCAGAGCATGACAGAAACCTCAGGGAAGTTCTGGAAGGAGCAAGTGAAGTAAATCTAAAGCTCAGTCCTCTGAAATGTAAATTCAGGCAACAAGAAGTTACTTACATTAGTCATCTATTTACCAGTTTAGGCTTATGACCCGATCCATCCAAACAAACAGCCATTCTTGAGATGCCAGCTCCAGACAATGTCCAAGCCTTGCAGCATTTTCTTGGTATGGTTAACTATTTGTGCAAGTTTATACCAGATTTCAGTGAATTATCAGTGCCCTTGAGAGAACCGACATGCAAAAATGTTACCTGCTCATGGTTGGAGCAACACCAGAGAGCATTTGATGACCTGAAACAGAAAATTGCCAGTCCACCAATGTTAAGATACTATGATGTCCACAAACCAGTAATTCTTTCCTGTAATGTTTCAAAGTTTGGTCTTGGTGCAGTTATTCTTCAAGAGGGCAGACCAGTAGCCTATACATCTAGAACTCTTACCCAAACTGAGATGCATTATGCTCAGATTGAGAAGGAACTTTTAACAATTGTCTTTGCATATTCGAAGTTCCATGATTATATTTATGGCTGAGCTATCCAGACTGAGACTGATCATCAACTACTAGTCACTATTTTAAAGAAGCCTATGCATACAGCTCCTGTAAGACTAAAAAGAATGATGCTCGGATTATAAAAGTACAACTTCAAAATGGTCTATACAAAAGGCAGACTTCTTTATCTGGCTGATACCTTATCCAGATTGCCGAGAAATACCACAGAAAAGCTTGATGCAGAGAATTTTGATTCAGTGTCATGGAAGAGTGTCATTTTCTACCACAAGACTTAATGAGCTAAGAGATCATACAAAGACTGATCCAATTTTGCAAAATCTCAACCACTTCATTCATGTTGGATGGCCATCAAAGCAATCTTGTGTACCAGCAGAACTGCAACTTTATTTTCCTTTCAGAGATGAGATGTTGATGGAAGATGGTATCATTTTCAAAGGTCCTAAAGTTGTCGTTCCTACTTCCTTACAACATGAGTGCATCCAAATTTTGCATCGTGGCCACCCAGATTTCAAAGCAACCAAAAGAAGGGTGAGAGGACTAGTATTTTGTCCTTCTCTGTCAAAAGATATCAATAAAGTACTTTCACCTTGTACAGTGTGCAATAGTACTAAACTGCATTTGCAAAAAGAGCCACTTCATCTAAGCCAGATTCAGGAACTACCTTGGTCAACAGTAGCCACTGACATATTCGAGTGGAATAGTCAACATTACTTTGTGTTGATAGACTCTTATTCGAATTGGTTCGAGACTGATCTGCTACCTAACCTAATGTCCTGTACTGTCATTATTAATTTGAAACATCCTTTCTCAATCCATGGTAGTCCACATAAAGTTATTTCTGACAACGGTGCCCAGTTTACCAATCAGCTATTTCAGAAATTTGCAAAAGAGTGGGACTTAATTTATGTTACCAGTGGTCCTGAGTAGCCACATTCAAACATCCCAGCTGAATGTTTTGTACAAAGTGTAAAGCAATTACTAGAGAGGTCAAAGCATGACAATACTAATGTTTTCTTGAATTTGCTTAATCTCAGAAATATACCCCGTAACAATTTACTTGACTCACCTGCTCACAGACTTCTGTCTAGGCAAACCAGAACAATATTGCCTATCAGTTCCGAGCCAAGATCTTACTTAGTAGAATCTGAGGGTTTAAAATGCAGAAGAAATTGCAGGCATCAACTTCCAGTGTCTGAATTGATATTGCAACATCATACCTGTGATATAGACTCTAGATCTCAGAGAGCCCAGACGATGTTCCTCTTGAAGGACATGTCTCAGTATCTATTCCCATTCCTGATGATGTCCCAAATGTCCCTGAAGTTGAACATTCATTAAAGACAGTCCCTGTTGCTAAACCCAGTTCTAATTTTTATGTCACATGATCAGGTCGTATTTCCAGACTTGTGTAAAACACACAGCAACCTGGACATGATTGTTTCACTTGTAATTAGTTCTGTATAATTGCATATCAATGATTGTTGTCATAATTACTGTGCATGACTTATTTCTCAAAGAGGGAAGATATAGATCAGAGTGTGTGATGTGACTTTAGAAGTATTTCAAAATGAGAGCACGTGCGTATAAGTAGAGAGGACATGCAGTCAGCAGTGCTATTTTGAGAGAACAGCCAGAGTGTTAACATGTATGAGTACAGTAGTCAGTCTGTTTAAAAGTTTATTTAAATTTAAGTTACTAAGCCTCAATCCTGATGTGTTTGTATGTAATAAAGCTGCTTGAACCGAACCTACAACTGTTCATCTGTTTTATCCTGACCGGACGAATGGCAGTTACCACAAAGTGCAGACTATATGTACACTTAGTATAATCTTTCTGAGTGACTAGAAAGCACAAAAAATGTGGTAGGGATTGTGACGACCATGCCCTGGCCCAGCAATCAAGGAGCCTCAATCCTTACCACTAACACCAGGGAGATCATCTCATAAAAGAGAGGAAAGGATAACTAATACACACAGTAAAGTACAATTTCCCTTAAGTGCACACAGAGATCACAGTCAGTCTCGGGATGGTTGCTCCCTTGCTCACCAGGTCCCCAATAAGACTCCCCACTGGCACAGCTATAGGGTCCAGGTCTCAGCCTAGTTGGGCAAGCTACAACCTCCAGTACCCTCTCCATCCAACCAGTGCTTTGTGTCCCTGCCCAAGTAGTTGACACAACACACACACACTTTGAGATAAGTATTTATACAACTTCACAGACACTCCTGGGAAAGGCTGACACAGATTCTCCAGCTGTGCCCCTTTTACCCAGACCATAAGGTAGTAATCCCTGCCACCACTCAGCTAATAATATCAGCTACTAAAAGGCCCTTAAAAGGGTGTCCAATTATTACTGTGCAATATTATTATCCAATGGTAATGTGACTATTCAGTCTAGGCTTATTGGAAGGGCTTAGACAGTAAACTCTATAAATATATAATGTACTCTAAAGCATAATTTATCCTACATAAACTAGCCACAGGTAGAAGGTTTTAAAAAATATTTAATAATAAATAATTAAAACACAAGACAAAACTACTACACCACAGAGATATCTAAGAGTTCAGAGATCACACAGAAACTTAAAATAATACAGTAGGACAGGTCTGATTTCAAAGAAAAATAGCTAATTAATCTTTACTAGCTTTAACTATTCCTACAAGAAATCACAGTGCTAAAACTTACATGTGAGCATAGGCAGAGTGCTGATTTAGATATCCAAGATCAAAATGCTTTTTTGGTCTCTTGTGAGAAATAGTATTTAAACATTACTTACAAACATGTCTCTAAGGCCCTCCCAAATTAGATCATTTTTGACACTTAGTCTGGAGTTCTCAGGCCACAAACTGCATTATTTAGCAAATCTAACACCTGCTCAGAAACTTACAACAATATGTCATTTCACATGTATACTCAGAAACCAGAGCAATAAAGCACATTCCACATCTAAATTCTGGTCATAAACTTTAGCCTTAAAGCAATGGGCATGAAACCTTCATCCAGATGCACTGGAGCCGAATTCTAACATGTAAGGGTCACAACATGCTTCACTGGGCCAGTAGAGTGCGATGTTGTCACATATTTTGCAGTTCCACATTTCACAGTATTCTTTTACACTCAAGAAACATGCCTGCATTTTACATTTATTTACAAATGTCAGAATTATATATCAAATTCTATTTGACTAGGCTGGCAGCCTTCGCCCATCTTTCCCCAATCATCACAGGGATGTTCTTGAATATAGATCGTGTATACTTAGTGCACACGTAGTGTAGGTGTTATTGAATGTGGCCCTTTGAACTACCAGATTGTCAAAATATGATTGCAAGGACAGAAATATAATGAAGGGTTTGCAGAGGGGTTATAGAATATGTGATTTGTAGAAAAGGATTTCTGTAATACAGACGTGTCTGGTGTTAAAGACAAATCCCCTTACTGTTTATACCAACCATAGAATATCTTCCCTGTAGTATTCAAGATATTTCTGGGCATAATAATTTCAACAAAATATTGAAGTGGAAGTCAGTAAGCTGCTGTTCTGGTCATCTTTTCTGGCTCAGATCTTGCATTGGCACTACATCCTGGCTGTGATCATTTTAATTTGAATAACAATTGATGAAGTCAGTATGCATCCCTTTATATGAAAATGATTTACATTGAGAAGTATAATGATATCAGGTTAAGTCTGTAAAGGCATATGGTTTGCACATCAACAGCTGAAGTCTGCTATGACTAATAAGACAGACCCTGGGATTCATGAAGCTTGCGCCAGGCGCAGGCGTAGCATCGGCGATCTAACACCAAATATGGCCGCCGAGCAATTCAGGTACGAGCTGTTTCCATGTGCACTACCTGCGTACACGGCGCTCGCACAGCTCCCAGCGCATGTATGCTAATTACCCCAAGTGCAGCAGCATAGCATGCAAATTAAGGTATATAGTGATTCAGGAAGTGGTGCAGGCGTACTGTAAGCATGCAGAAATGTAAACCGAAAAAAACAGTTTACATTTTTTCAAACATAGAATTGAGCCATGACAGTGGACCAAACTCACGTATTATACTGTTAATATATGCCAATGGCTGAATATATAGCCACTGGCATAAAAAAATGCACAACATATAAAAAAGAACATTTAATGTCATGCCCACACTAACGCGAAGTAAAATCGCAGGGCATCGGTGCGCAAACAGGATCACAATGAAAACTTATTTATATGTAATAAAACTGCAATGTAACACATTTCGTGAATTTCCCATAATAGTCAGTGACACTCATGCTACACCACACCATGGCGCAAGGGTTGCTAAGGGGCTGTGACAGTGTTCTGCATGGTAACTAGGAATTAGTAGACAATGCCATGCAAATGAGACAAGTAATACTGAATCACAAAATCCCCGCCAGCGTAAGGATGTACCTCACAGTGTAGCGGTACAACACCGAGGTATGGCCTGGAGATATAGATGACATCAAGAGAGGGGTACAAATGAGTAATTAACACCTAGGAACCCACAGTGGGCCATTGACAACAGCTAACAAGGCTGCTAACAACTACCTGCAGAACAGGAAAGGGGAGGTGCCGTACTGCAAAGAAAAGAGAACTGTCACAGCAGAACAAAGCAAACTTGCAGTAGATCAGCTACATAACACATTTCCCAACACAATCCTGGGTTGGGAAAGTACAAAACAAGAAAGCCAGCAGCTAGATGCATGCCTGACAATGGGAGGGGAATCTGGTTGAAAAGTGAAGTAAAGGGCAATACGGGAATCATGGCAGCCAAGTGTAATTCAACACCAAAGGCCCTACAATAGCAGTACCTGCTGTAAGACCCATAATTAAGACACCCTGCAGCTGGAATTGCACATACACACCCAATTACACCAGCAGCATCCATAACACAATAGTATAAAGTGTGAAAGCACCTCACACACACTTGTGTATTCCCAGACACTCTGCACCATTGGTGTATACAGACGGGAAACTTTTAATATGTACATGTTAGGGGCTGCCATAGCTTTGATTCACCAGCATGTGTTAGAGACTGAAGGTGGTGTGGAGGATGATGCTGACAACCATCTCAGGCACTGGAGGAGGAGAAGAGTTTTCAGACCCAGGGTAACTTGCCAGGGGCTACATGATCTGGAGATAGTAGAGCATTACAGGGTGGACAGGAACACCATACAGCAACTTGTTGTGCTGTGCCAGCCACGCTTCAGAGCCAGAAATAACAGAGGGGAACCCATCCCAGTGGACACAAAGGTATATGTAAGCTTGAGAATTCTAGCCACAGGTAACTTTCAAAGGCCAACTGGGGATATCATGGGGATCTCACAGGCATCAGCATCCTGGGTACTCCACCAGTTCCTGGATGCCATGTTACCACATACCAATGAGCACATATACTTCCCCTGAACACAGGAGGAGTTGGCCAGCAATATGTGTCTCTTCCACCATGTGGCAGACTACCCAGAGGTACTGGGTGCAATAGACTGCACGCACATACACATCAAGTCACCACCCAGTGAGCAGGGTAGGCGCTACATAAACCACAAGGGATACCCCTCCATCAACTGCCAGGCCATATTCAATGCCAAGAGCATTATCACGGATGTGTGTGTTGGCAGCCCTGGAAGCTATCACGACTCCCACAACTGGCATGCCTCATAGCTGTAGCAGGTATTTGCCAGGGGGGACATCCGATATGGCCACCTGGTGGGGGATGCTGGCTATGCATTGGAACCATGGATGATGACTCCCATCAAAAATGCACACACACCCATGGAAGAATGCCATAATGAGGCACACGCGCAAACCAGAATCATCATAGAGCATGTGTTTGGGATGCTGAAATCATGGTTCTGTTGCTTGGACATATTGGGTGGAGCCTTGCAATATGCTCCAGGCATGTATGCCCACATCTTCATAGTATGTGCCATGCTACACAATATGATCCTGCAGAAACAGCTGCAGCAGGGACAGAATGGTGAAGGCTCTCACAGCCCACCACCATTGCCAAGGGCCCCACAGGCACAGAGGGACTCAGACCACGAAAACCCTGTGCCAGCCCCAGTAGGCAGACAGAAGCATGCCCAGTATGCCCATGCCTTGGCAAAGAGGGAACATATAGCACACACACTGACAGTGTAGGCACCTATGGACTGACACCCTTCTCCACCTGCACACACAGTAAACATGGATGGCACACACACACGGCCACCTGTAAATTGTCATGTATAGGTAGTCTACTGTGTGCATCCTACATAGGCAGCCCTCAACTATTGTACACACAACTGCAATTGGCACAAGGTAAGTCAATACCTGAACAGTAAATTAAGCTATCAGCATGTGTCAATACTGTATGTATAGGTTCATAGGTACATAGGTAGGTACTTGCCTAACTGCCTGAGGCCATTCATAAGCCTAGCCAAAATGTGTCTGCTGTCGCCACTCCATTGATTAACTAACTGTCCCTCTGTGGAGCAGAGCCAATTGCAGGATCCCTGGAGTGTATCCACTGTTCCCCACCTACTCTGCAAGGATTCCTTGGAGTGTTAGTGAGGGGCTCCATATAATGTAGTCAGGGATGTAGTTCCAAAGCATGGGGAGTACCCATGACAGGAATCTGTCACTCCAGCATCTTCCAGTTATGGTTGTGGCAAAGAGTAGCTCATTACAGGGTGTGGCTCACTGTGACATGGATTCCCATAGGTGGAGCATATCCATTAAGCCTGACTTGGACATGGCTTTGTTGGCCATCAAATATCATCTCTGAGTAAATGAGATGCATGGAGTAATGCAAGAGTTTATGCAGTCTGGCAGCATAGGACACATCTGAGGGCATTATTCCTCTTGCTGAGGTACGTTCGTGGCCCTTCCAGTTGTTGGTTGTGTCTTCTGAGGTACATCCAAAATGGGTTATCATACTCGATGATGGGATTGATGAGTGATGAGTAAAGGGACACAATAACCTCAGTCTGCTTAGATGCGAACCTTTAAGTAATCAGATGATCTATATAGATGGATGTCCTAACTACTTTGCAGATATGATTGTCAAAGGAGAGATCACTATCTAATGTAGTCCCCACATACCCATTACGTCATCTGAATTATAGTGTCTGCCACTCATGTGTTAATATGTGTGTGTGTGTAGTTTCCCAAAATGGAATGACCATGCAGTATGTGGTCTTTAGCTGGAGGCCATGACTCTGACACCCTGTGTTGGTCTATGTGAGGCCCCTAGAAGGATGTCTGTGACAGCTGGACTGTCAGTTATGGCTCCCAGTTTGCAGTAATCGCCAAACACGGTCTGCTGTAGTCCACCTGTGTTAGCCTGTACCTCTGAGAAGTATATGGCAAACAGTAGGCATCCCAGGACTGAGTCCTGTGGGACACCAGTTGTGATTGGTCAAGAGTTGGACCTGGAAGCTGCTAGGCTTACCATGTGGGTTCTGTGTGCAAGCCGGTTGGCAAACCAACCTGTGATGTATGGGTGTATGTACTGGCTGATGAGTGTAGAAATAATACCTGAGTGGGGATTGGTGTCAAAACCCTTGGCGAGGTCCAGGTAGTATGTGTGAACTACCACACCCCACACCTAAAGTCTAGGTGACTGTAAGATGTCAAACAGGTTCAGTAGGCATGATCGGCACTCAATCAAGCTGACCTGGGTTGGGTCAAGTGTCTGGAGGTTACCATTATCTATGTTAATGAGTGCCATGAGGATGCACTCCATAGCCATGCAGATCAGGCTGCACAGGCTTATGGGGTGGTAGTTACCATGGCCAGTTATGTCACCACCTTGGTGGAGTGGAATAGCTGTTGCCATACACCACTGAATGGGCATGTAGCCTGTGAAGAGGCTGATGTTGAATTGCTATATTAGATGGGAGGTCACTTTGTCTTGTAGTGTCTGCAGGATGCAGTCTGGGACACCATCTGCCTCCATTGACACTCTGTCATGCCATTTGAAAGGGCTATTACCACCTGTATGTCTCAGATGTCTGGGATACTGTATGTTTTGGGTATTGTTGTGGGCCCTGTAAGGGGTGAAGCTTGCACCGAATGTATCATCAGTTGTGCTGGTGATATCAGTATGGTCAGTATAGTCAGTGCAATATTGCACCAGCACAGTGCAAATCTGTGTGTTACTGCTTAGATCCTTGACATAGCCAAAGAAGCCTTTGTGGTCATCTTCCGAATCCATGCCTATATACCTGTGGATGTCAGCCTTGGATGATTACATGAGTAACCTAAGTGTCTTGCTAATACTGGTCATGGATGTCTGCATGTCTTGGGATTTGCTGTTGTTCTGGACTACTGTCCTACTTCTGTTGAATAGCCTGTATATTGCAGGGGTTCAGCAGACTGGTGTCCTTGTGTAGGAGTAGCGAGTCCTGGTTTACCATTGAAGGCATGACCCATATGACCCATACATCTTTGTAGGTGCTTATAAAGTGCATTTGTAATTCTGTCTATATCTTGAGCAGTGTCATCCCTGAATGTGGGGGCTGTGAACCCTCCCACCTCTGTCATTAGTACTGTGAATTTAGCTGTAGGAAAGGTATTCACTGTGTGTTCCTTGGGTGGGGGAGATGGTTGGGAGTGGAAATCATCAGTGAATAGTTCATGATCAGATCTAAACAGTGACCGGTTTACCTCTGCTGTAGTGCACCTGTTGCACATGTCAGTGATTACCACTTCTAGTATGTTTTCACCTCTCGTTAGTCCATCTACCAACTGATACAGGCCATATGAGGTGATAAATCCCAGGAAGTGCTGGGCCTGGAAGTGAATACTCGAGTAGGTAATCCAGTTAAGTGTAGGGTAGCCGACATTGACCAATAACAGGGTGTCTGGTAGGACTGTCATGTTTAGCACTGTCTCCAGATAGTTGTAGTGGTGCTCCTGGGTCATGGAGGGTTATCTGTAGCAGCTCACAGTTTGCATTACAGTTGTGGCTGATGTTAGCTGCACATGGATGGTCACAGAGGTATCATGCTGCCCCACTAACTTGGAGGTGTAGGTATCTCCGTTGAATATGGATACACTCCCTCCATGTCTGTGCCAGTCCATGTTCAGTGGCTGAAATGTGTGTTATGGGTTGTAGTCTGGTATTGCTGGTGTGCTCACAGGAGCCTTATACAGGTCCCAGTCACAGAACAGATGTAGATGTTGTCCATACTGAGGGGTGCTGTGAGTGCATGCATGTTGTGAGTATTACCCCTAGTGTTGAGTAGCCTAACCCTCATTGATTCTGCTACTGTGCAGTTCATGGAGGTGAGATTCACCTCTGAGACCTGCCTAAAAATGGCACCATGGGGGTGCCAATAGCCTTGCCCAGCATTCCAAAGCCTTAGGCTGACACATGCAAGTTGGTATGGCATTGTTGCAGGCATGTTTCCCATTTGTGCTTGTGTCCCATATTTCCTGTAGGTAACCTACTGGTAAGCAATACAAAGCCTGAAACCTACACAAGTCCACTAGCTTCCAAGATAAGCTTTTGGAGTGATTATGTATCAGTAGTCTGCATGCTCTTGCTGTACTTAAATATTGCCTGACTACATGGGGATTTTACACTGCATATTCTGATCAGAAAACTCTGTATAATCACATATGATGTTGGAGATGGCCTGCACTGTAGAGGTTCACAGATAGGTAGTAGGCTATCTGCCCAAGGGCATTTAGAAGCATAGCTACAATGTGGTGGCTTTACCTGCACCATTGATGAAGTAATTGAGCCTCTGTCAAGCATAGCCAATGAAGTGATTCCAGGCAGAGTTGCTGGAAGCTGTTGAAGACTGGGGTGCTATACGGTGATAGGGGCACATAGTGATCTCAAAAGGGCATGTTAACATGGCAACCCAACAGCATTCAATTTCCCCAACAGGTGTTGCAGCTATAAAACTGGAGTGGTTCCCCCACACCCTGGCTGTTACTTTCTAGGACACATAATCCCAGGGGTGTATATACTGTTGCCCAGTCACAAATCAAGGTTTCCCCTGAAGTGTGTCAGTGAGGGGCTATGCCAAATGTAGTTAGGATGTTAATGTATAGTCTCTCAATTCATGTGTTATGTTGGAATTTCGAGAAGCTCACTGGGTGTGGGTGGCTCCGCCTGTTGTGTAGCCAAGCTTACACATAGGATTCATGGACATAGGAAATAAGCAGAAAGAGCGTTAATGTCAATAGTATAATGGCTACAGCATTTGCATAATATCTGTGCAGTCGTGGTTCAAATCCCAATAAAGTCAGAGATGTTTTACATGTTACATAGTATACCTTAAGCACAGCTTGCATAGATAGGTAGTATTCCACAGAATAATAAACATTTGGAACACACATAAACCCATGTGTGCTGGAGAGTACAGTTAACAGACAATGTAATGTTATGTAAGCACATAGTGAGATGTTACGTCACTGAAATGTATATACCCTGAGTAGTTAGCAGAAGTGGCCTTATTTGCGTGCACAGGTTGTAGGATGTAAAGTTTGTTTAACTGTGTACAACCTCTGGTATAATGTCGCACAAACACCTTTAAACCTGCTTACAACTGCTTAAACTAGCCTTATTCTGTAGTAAAACATGTCTAATACATTGCAGAACCCTGGACCATGCATACCATAGTCACGGGACCTACCACTAAGCCATCTAATCTGTATACATGGTAAGTGGTCATTAGACTGCACCTTATACTACAGGCATTTCACAGTAGAGACCACACATGAGATATATATATATATATATATATATATATATATATATATATATATGCATGTCACTGATGTGTGCACATAGATAAAAATATGTGTATATATATATATATATATATATATATATATATATATATATATACAGTAATGTCTATAGCCGACGTTACTGTATATATATGAACACACTTTGTGACACAGAAGCATTCCAAATGGATAGAAGTGTATGCAAAACACATGCAGCTCTGGTATTATAACTATTAATATTAACCTAATTCCCCATAGAAGCAATGGTTGCTGTGTATGTGAAGATTGGTGTGGGGGAGGACCGCTGGCTAATGGAATATGCATCAAGGAGGGCCTGTGTCAGATGTTCATTACGTGAACTAGAGGAGTACACATGGAGTATGGGAACAATGTAAAAAGGACACAAACGAGAACCATTCTCATCCATAATACACCCTGTCAGGTCACATTGCAACACTGACTTCAACAAACGTATGAACATTAACAGGTATCATACATATGTACACCAACTGACTTACACATTTTTTGCAGTAGTGAGGAAAGGTTGTAGTACAATGTACATACTAAACACCATAAAAGTTGTACATATCTCAGATGCCTCAGTGGTAAAGCCAGTGACTGTGGTGTTCATGGTCTCAGTTTCAAGACCTGCAAGGGCTGTTACGTCATTCTGAGGTCCCGAATAAGGGATGTTGGATGCAGGGTGATTAAAGCACTTTTAAGCAGTCATTAGCAGGTTATTGCATCATTAAGTGCTGGTAAGCGGCGCTTAAACATGACTACACAGATAAACACCACACAGGTTTAACCTTTGCTGAACATCGCGCAGATCACGGGCAAAGCTGCTCACAACCTCTGAAATGTACGTTAATCACCCTTGCACTACCAGTGCCTGCTCTGAGAGGTAAAATGACCACTGCCAGGATTAGAACACGCAACCATGTATGCAATCTTCACAATAGCCTACCACTAAGTTACCTGAGATGTACCAACAGCAGTTGTGTATTCTGACAGGTTAAAACACAAATGGGAGGATTGTGTGGAAATAGGACAAACCGCCATGTACCCAATGAAAGGTGCATTCTGTATATATATATATATATATATATATATATATATATACATATATATATATATATATATATATATATATATATATATATATATATATACTGATAACCCTAGACATCCTCACCTCTCCACCTCCCCCAGTCAAAGAAACCATTGTAAAAAGCCTTTCCAAAGCAAACTTCAAACTACTTGCGTCAGAAGTGGAAAGCTTCACTATCCCCCGGCAGAAGGATAATGATATCCAGGATGCAGAATCCTACACCAAAGCATTTTATATACATCTTCAGGATTGCATGGACCATGCTATCCTAAATAAAACCAAGACTCCTTCCTCAAGCAAGAAGAAACCAGTCTGGTGGACCCCGGCCTTAAGCAAACTAAACAATAAAAGGAGGAGACCTATACAAAAAAAGGCCAAATCTCAAGTAGAAAAATCTTCCCTGATCAGCTTTAATAAGAAATTGAGGGCCCTCATCAAGTAAACTAAAGCCAATTTCGAAAAGAAAGTTGTCAAGGATGCCAAGAATAACCATAAGGCCTTCTTGGTTACGTCAAAAACCTAAAAGGCAACGCTCAGGTCTGTTCTGAGCTAGTACAAAATGGAACAAAATACACTGACCCCACTGACATTGCCAACATCTTGGCTGACAGGTTCAGTGCAAACCCCCCCACCACCACCTACAGGGCCTATTACTATTCCAGGGGATTGTGTATTTCCAGTTATTACTGATGCATTGGTTAATAAGGCTCTATCTAAAGCTAAAAACACAGCCTCCATGGGACCAGATCGTGTCATACGTGAACTCCAAAATGAATTAACCCCGCATCTGAATACCCTGTTCAGTCTCAGCCTCTCGACAGGATATGTGCCCATAGAATGGTGCACAGCAATGGTGGTTCCCCTGCACAAGGGTGGGCCTACAACCGACCCTGGGAACTACCGACCAATAAGCCTGACCAGTCTGATCTGTAAGGCAATGAAGCGAATCATTATGGAATTCATAAATGGAGAGATTGGTAACCTCCAAACACTTGACCCCACACAGTTCGGCTTCCTCAAGGGCAGATCATGACTCCTGAACCTGGTGGACTTCTTTGAGACAGTTACTCAGGCTATAGATAAGGGAAAGGAGGTACACACGGCTTACCTTGACCTTGCTAAAGCATTTGACACCATTCCCCATTCAGGTATTATTGATAAACTCACCAACCTGGGCATAAACCCATACGTCACAAGATGGATCGCAAACTGGCTCTCAGACAGATCCCACAAAGTAAGAGTAGCGGGATCTATGTCCGAATCCAGACCAGTAACCAGCGGTGTGCCTCAGGGCTCTGTCCTGGGGCCCCCTCCTGTTTGGCATAGACTTCTCAGAGGTACAGGCAAGCACTGATGGGCTGTGGTTGACCAAGTTTGCGGACAACTGCAAACTGGGTGCTATAATAGAGTCTCCAGCTGACATGGATATCCTCCAGAAGGGCCTTAACGAGACTGATGCATGGTGTCAAAGCCATGGTCTCAAGCTAAATGCTAAAAAATGCGTAGTAATCCCCTTTGGAAAAAACAGAGTACCCGCGAACTACCACATAGGAGGTAACCCCCTGAAATCTGAAGTAGTAATAAGGGATCTAGGGACCCAAGTAGATAGTCAGCTTTCCTTTGATAACCATGTTGCCAAGGTGGTTAGAAAATCCTTCTATGTGACCCATCTGATCACAAAAGGGTTCGCATCAAGATCTAAGGATGTAGTGGTGCCTCTCTACTCTTCCCTCATCAGACCCATTATTGAGTACAATGCACCAATTGGAATGTACCTGGCTAGGCATCTCCAGCAGCTGGAGAGACCACAGAGGTACCTCACTAAGAGGATAACTGGCCTCAAACAGTTGCCCTATGCAGCACGATTGAAAAAACTAAGGCTTTTCTCTGTTGCATACTGCCTTCTCAGAGGTGATCTCTGTCTAACATACAGAGCCATGTCCAACCCAGAACTGTTGAACATGCTCCATCTTAGCAAAACCAAATCCACTCGAGCTACACTCTCTAGGGATATAAACCTCAGCACAACAATGAATAGAACAGGCTGGAGGGATAGATTCCCTTCGCAAAGACTTCCCTTGCTATGGAACAAGGTCTCGATCTACATAAGACAGAGCCCCTCACTATCACTCTTCAAGAGAACCTTGACGAGTGGATGGGTAACAGAAAGTTCACACCAGGGATCATACCAACAGCTCTACTAGATAGGGGCCAAGGGTACTAGCTGCTAGATCAAGGGCCTAGGAACTAACAAAGGCGGTGAATACCGCACGTATTGAGCTAATATATGCCTTCGGGCAGATAGCCCAGTATCTATTATAAATCAACATATATATAGAGAGAGAGGGAGAGTGAGAGATATATGTTGATATATAGGGATATACATATATATGTAGATATACAGATAGGTTAACAACATCTACACAACCATGGAGGTACATATAAATGGGATACCTACCAAATACCGAATGCTTGACATACCAACGCACATAATCACGAGGCTTAAAGCCTGAAAGACCACATTACCGAAACACCAGAAGCATGAGTTTTAAAATCCTGATGTTAAGGGACTTTTAATTAGTGCTTCTGTTGTTGCGGTTCAGGTAGGTTACTGTGTGTAAGTGTGTTTCTGAGGGATTTAGTGTGTGTAAGTGTGTGCTCTGAGTGTGTTGTGTGTTTCTGGGGGACTGTAATGTGTGGGTTTGCTTTGTGTGTCTGTGCGATCTCGGAGGTAGAATATTAAAGTGGGGGGGTGGGGGGGGTGCAGCCACCCACATGGGGAGTGTAGGGGGGCTTGCCCACCTGCTCATACATAGTGTAGGATGGTTTGTTTGGATGTGGTGGGTAGCAGTGTGTCTGTGTGTGTGTGTGTGTGTGTGTGTGTGTGTGTGTGTTCTGGGTTTGTGTTACTTTCGCGAGTTTGACTGTTGTGAGTTTGAGTGTTCGGTAATGTGGGGTTTGGGAGTCTTGGCCCAGTACTGTGGGCATCGGAATTGTGTGCATTCGGGATTCCGTAGGTATCCCGTATACAATGGATGAAGTGTTCATATATGAGTGTAACATGGACCATAGCAATCACACATTCTGCAACGACCAAACTATATGAACAAAGGATATGGAGAGTATATGCCTATACACTATTACAAATATGTGCTATGGACATGAGCCAAGAAGGTCAGTCACCAACACAACTTCAATGACTGCAAATACCTATGACAGAAATACACAGACAGCTTTCATGTAGCAACACTTTATTATATTCCGATGTATTGCCGAAAGGATTCAAGGACTAACATCACCTGCATGCTATACAGGAACCATTTAACAGTGCCTTAATGAATCAGTCTGCAATTACCATAGTATTAGTCCACTAAAGGATAGGTGTTCAAATAGGAAGGAACCCTCACACACATATTGAATATGTATAAAAGCAGTTCCTACACACCTGCATCTGCTATGTACACCCACCAACATCTCCCCCACACCCAAACCAATTACAGTACATACTGTAATAACATCACAAATCATTCACTCACTGTACGACATTTGCAGAAGCCTTAACATACCTTATCAGAGACAAACTAACATGGCCCTATGTGAAATAGTTGCTGTTATACAATGGAACAGCTGCTGATGTTACAGGGTTTGTTTGCACTAATCCCATTTCAGAGGGTTGTGTGTACGCCAGGAAGTGTTACCAATTACTGATTAACAGCACAGTATGATACACATTTACACCAAACCAAAGATGTCTGGTGAGCACACTGTAAACCACCTAACATTATATGCATAGCCATACAGCCTTGAGCTGCTCAAACATCCTTGCCAGACTGAAACATCTGCAGAAGTATCAGGTACAAACAAACCCTGCATAAGTAGCAATGTTCTGAAATATAACAGCTGTACTCACATGTAGAACAACATCTTCTAGGCATTACACACAATCCACGGGAGTCATGAAGCTAATATATCTCTGTGTGTCTCCATATAGCTGTTGCAATACATCACAAACAACACATCCAGGCCATCTTCCTTGAAAGTAAGGCAAAGGGACAACGCCCAAGAGGAATACTCAGTTATACACCACTGTTGCCATGGTATTGGCAAATGGAGTAGCTGCACAGCTGATGTGCATGTAATTAACTATTTTGGAACACCAACTGGTGGTCAGGAAAGCACATGTTACTGATATTTAACTATAAAAGGATAGCTTGTCACACATTCAAACCATCTGTATATTGCAGTAGAACATTACCAAGAAGATTGAAACACAAACTGAAAAAGATTGAAATAACAGTCAACAACACCTCGGGTTACTAATAAGGTATGTAGAACACTCAGTATGTCTGGTATGTAGTACCTGTTCTGTAATAATTAAAGTGTACGCAATGCATATAGTGGAAACAGTTATCTTGTAGTGATGTATTGTTGATCATAGTAATGCTTGTAGTATTTATGTATGTACTGCTGTAGGTCACAAGGCAAACACCTCATACACCACAAGGGATGCTATATAAAGGCTTTGAACCCAACAATTCCTCTCCGGCCACTGTCAGTGGCAGGGTTGGTCCAACAAGTACATGCTATACCAGGGGATAGTATATGCTGATATATTGTAACAGTAGGCGTATGTATGGGTGTATTACTGAGAATAACATGTTGAAGGTGGGCCTACTGTGCAATTATGATTTGCATTGTGGGATATTGTGCCAATAACTGTGTAATGTACAGTATTGTAGGCAGATATGTATTACATTTTACATAGCATTACTGTTATGTTAGGCAAACATTAGTTATGTCTATTGGCATTTACAATACACAATAACAGGATACATATGACTTGTAGTCATCCAGCAGTTTATCAGCATGATAGCAAAGTAAAATGGAAGAGCTAGTTAAATATCCATGCATATAAGACATGTAATAGGTTCGTAGGTTCATAGGTAGGTACTAGGCTGTCTGTCCAAGGGCATTTATAAGCCTAGATAGAGAGTGTTGGCTTCCGCCACCCCCTTAGGTTAGTTCCCTGTGCCTCTGAACAGCAGAGCCATTAGTTCCCTGCGCCTCTGTCCAGCAGAGCCACTACAGTTATCCCAGGGGTACATGTCTGTCTCCCATCCACCCATCAAGGTTTCTCTTGAAGAGTGCTAGTGAGGGGCCCTCCCTGATGTACATTGGAATCATGTTCCAAAGCATGGGGAGTCCCGGGTCAAGAATCTGTCCCTCCAGCACATCCTAGTTATTGTTGTGGTTAGGTTTATATCCCTAGAGCATGTGGCTCTCAGGGGCTTTTGTTTAGGTGAAGCATATCCATCAATACCGGGTTGGACATGGGCCTTGTATGTCAAGCAGAGATCACCTCTGAGTACGCGGTATGCAACCGAGTACAGCTGGAGATTCTTTAGTTGGGCTGCATAGGTCATCTGTTTGAGGTCAGTAATCCTCTTGGTGTGGTACTTTTGTGGTCTTTCAAGCTGTTGCAGTTGTCTTGTAAGGTACATCCCAAATGGGGTGTTGTATTCTTTAATGGGTCTAATAAGTCATGAGTAGAGAGGCACAATGGCCTCCTTTGTTCTGGATGCGAACCCATTTGAGATTAGTGGGGCCACGTAGAAGGATATTCTAACCACCTTGGCAATATAGTTATCAAAGGAGAGATTGCTATCTACTTGGGCTCCCAGATCCCTTATTATCTTTTCTGTATGTAGGGTACTATGACCTATGTGGTAGTCCGCGGGTAATTAGTTTTATCCAAAGGGGATGACTATGCACTTTTTGGCATTCAGCTTGAGGCCATGATATTGACACCAGGTATCCGTCTCAGTGAGACCCTTCTGGAGGGTGTCTGTATCAGCTGGGGAACCAACTATGGCCCCTAGTTTGCAGTCATCTGCAAACCTTTTCAGCCAAAGTCCTTCTGTGCTTGAATGTACCTCCGAGAAGTATATACCGAACATGAGAGGTCCTAGGACTGATCCCTGGGGGACACCACTTGTAACTGGTTTACAGTCGGACCTAGGGTCTGCAACTCTTACTGTGTGGGTTCTGTCCATGAGCCACTTTGCAAACCATCTCATGACGTATGGGTTAATGTTCAGGTGGATGGGTATGTCAATACCGGAATGGGGAATAGTGTTGAAAGCCTTTGAGAGGTCAAGGTAGGCTGTGTGGACCTCCTTTCCCTCATCTAATGCCTTGGTAACTGTCTCAAAGAAGTCCACCAGGTTTAGGAGGCATGGTCTGCCTGTAACAATGCCAAACTGGGTTGGTTTAACAATGTCGGTCCAAA